>NC_031971.2:41923091-42211570 GCF_001858045.2 Oreochromis niloticus | reverse complement strand
GGGTTGAGTGGAAATTGAGCGAGTAGCAAGAAGTTGTTTAGACATGAAGAGAAAATTCATAACGGACCAGCACTCACTCTGACTTAATTGCATAGCAACCATAGCAACGCATGTATTTTCTGAAAAATCACAATTTTGCAACTGAAAACTTAAAGAGAGATAAGATTAAAACGGTAGAAGATCTGAAAAAGCTGAATCAGAGAGGAATAGCCCAATAATCTGAGAACATTTTAAAGTTTGAATGGAGTTTCTAGGTGAAAGTATGACAAAGTAGTTAAGTTTCAAAGACAAGCAAGTTTTAGCAGAATTGTGGAAGTTTTCCATTCATTTCAATGGGACAAATTAAAGGAAAAAAGTGTAATATTTTAAAAAGTATAACAGTAATAAACACCAAAAGATATAGCCGGCATTAGCAGAAAGAGCAGAACAGTTTAGAGTTTGAACGGAGAAAATCGGCTGAAAACTGTGGGAGTAGATCCACGGCGAAAAACGTACGGAAGCGACAGGAATAATAAAGAACTAGAAAAATTTGCATTTCCTGCGAAAATGCTGTGTGGATGCCTTAACGCTGAAGCTGTCTGCTGAAAAGCTGAAAAAGCTGAAAAGTTGCAAAAAGTTGTATGGTGGTGAAAAAAAACATGTCACCCTGAGCAGGATTCGAACCTGGCCCTCTTGGTCTCAAGGCAGCTACTCATCTCACTGAGCTAAACTCAGTCTCTCAAGGAAAGAGATGGAGAGACTGACAATTATGGTGTAATGAGCAGAAACTGCTGAGAAGAGGTGAAAAGGCTGAAAATTTTGCAGAAAAGAGGTAAATCAGCAGAATTTCTGCAGAAAAGAGGCAGAACAAAAGAGAAAACTGAAAACAGGTTTTGCCCTGAGCAGGATTCGAATCTGGCCCTCCTGGGCTCAAGGCGGCTATTCATCTCACTGACCCAAACTCACTCTCACAAGGAAAGAGATGGAGAGACTGACAATTATGGTGTAATGAGCAGAAACTGCTGAGAAGAGGTGAAAAGGCTGAAAATTTTGCAGAAAAGAGGTAAATCAGCAGAATTTCTGCAGAAAAGAGGCAGAACAAAAGAACAAAAGAGAAAACTGAAAACAGGTTTTGCCATGACCGGGATTTGAACCTGGCCGTTCTCGTCTCAAGGCAGCTGCTCATCTCACTGAACCAAACTCTTTCTCTCAAAAACAAGAGATGGAGAATCTGACAATTTTCCTAAATGAGCAGACGCTGCTGAGAATTGTGCTGAGAAGAAGTGAAAAGGCTGAAAATTTTGCAGAAAAGAGGTGAATCAGCAGAATTTCTGCAGAAAAGAGGTAAAGAAGCAATAAGTTGCGCTGAAAAGAGATGAATCAGCAGAATTTCTGCTCAAAGGCGGCTATTCATTTCCCTGAGCCAAAGTCATTCTTACAAAGAAGAGGTGGAGAGACGGACAATTTTGCTGAAATGAGCAGAAGCTGCTGACAATTGTGCTGATAAGAGGTGAAATGGCTGAAAATTTTGCAGAAAAGAGGTGAATCAACAGAATTTCTGCAGAAAAGAGGCAAAGAAGCAGAAACTTGCGCTGAAAAGAGATGAATCAGCAGAGTTTCTCCTCAAAAGGGTTGTCTTTTTTCTGAATACAGCCATAAAAGCTGGAATTTGTGCTGAAAAGGGGTGAAAAAAATGAAAATTTTGCTGAAAAGGGGTGAAGAAGCTGAAGAAGCTAAAGTATACTAAATCAAAGTATTTGTGCCAAAACATAGTGTTTCTGCCATATTGTGGTACTACTACATTACAACATGAATACGGATTAAAGATGAAAGAAACTGGCAACAAATTCCTCGACTACAAACCAGTCTGATACCACTTCTTTGCAGTGTTCACGTTTACTAAGGCACTACCCAAAAGGCGCCACAAGAGGGCACTCCAACACAAGAGATGAGGTGAATGAGCAGAATTTCTGCTGAAAAGAGGCAGAAGGTTCTGTATGTAGAAAAAGAAACACTGTTGAACCATGTGTGAAATAAATAAAGAAATGAAATGAAAGAACAACCTGGTTCTGCTCAAATTCACCAATCAGAGGTACTGCCTCTGTCTGCTTCATCAGGCTGTGTACTTGTTTCTGCCATGGAGCGTTAACAAGAATCTGAGGTCCATATTAGAAAAGCTGCTAAAATCATAAAAGTTTGCAGAATTGTAATAAATTAGCAATATAAATTACAGGTCTGTGATAGTGTATAAATTTGTAGTGAAAAAAAAAACGTGGACCAAGGTGGGATTGAACCCACGACCTTTGAGCTGCAGAGCCGAGTCATTACTGATTGCGCCACCTGGAAAGGGGGCGGCGGTCTGAAAGACAGATACTTGGGCAGTCAGAAAATAGATCGCGGTGAGAGGCGAAAAAACGCCGTTTTTTGGAGTTACAAAACGTCGTGTAACTCAAAAACTAGGAGGGCTAGCAGCATAATTCTTGTACTGGGTGAATCAGCGGACTTTGGTGTATTTTGTCTGCCATTTTCATAGCTCGTTCTACCTCCGTCGCGGAGATATGACGAGAGAAGAAACGGCTTCATTTCCAGAGTTTGAAGACTGAGAGAAGGACAGATTTCCACCCCTCAAACAAACGTAATTCATTGCTCAACGGTAAGATAATTGTAAAAACTGCTTCCACTGTGAGTGTCAGCAGTGTCTGAAGATATATTGGCACAAGCCTCATGTCCTAACTTTGCTATGTTAAAGAGATATGGCGATTTGAAAATGCCTCCCGTTTCAGAATTTCAGCTCTGAATTTCAAAACCTCCCCATAGACTTTGAATGGGGAGTATTGAGACCTTGTGTCACTCCGAGGCAAATTGCGAAAAAACGGTAAGTCTCACAATAAAGATAGTGACATTGTCTGAAAGCCAGCAAAAATACCTACGTTTTGATGTATAATTTGTGGGGGTTGAGTGTTAATTGAGCGAGTAGCAAGAAGTTGTTTAGAGATGAAGAGAAAATTCAGAACGGACCAGCACTCACTCTGACTTAATTGCATAGCAACCATAGCAACGCATGTATTTTCTGAAAAATCACAAAGTTGCAACTGAAAACTTAAAGAGAGATAAGATTAAAACGGTAGAAGATCTGAAAAAGCTGAATCAGACAGGAATAGCCCAATAATTTGAGAACATTTTAAAGTTTGAATGGAGTTTCTAGGTGAAAGTATGACAAAGTAGTTAAGTTTCAAAAACAAGCAAGTTTTAGCAGAATTTCTGAAGATTTCCATTCATTTCAATGGGACAAATTAAAGGAAAAAAGTGTAATATTTTAAAAAGTATAAGAGTAATAAACACCAAAAGTCATAGCCATCATTAGCAGAAAGAGCAGAACAGTTTAGAGTTTGAACGGAGAAAATCGGCTGAAAACTGAGGGAGTAGATCCACGGCGAAAAACGTACGGAAGCAACTAGAATAATAAAGAATAAAGAGAAACAGGAACTCAATAGTGTGGAAGCCCTTTAGGGCATCCACACAATAAAGAGAAACAGGAACTCAATAGTGTGGAAGCCCTTGAGGGCATCCACACAACTAGAAAAATTTGCATTTCCTGCGAAAATGCAGTGTGGATGCTGGAACGCTGAAGCTGTCAGCTGAAACTAGCTGAAAAAGCTGAAAAGTTGCAGAAATTGTAAAAACTTTGCAGATGCAAAGGAACGTTGCTTAAATGTAGTAACTTAGCAGAACTGCAATATCTTAGAGGAAACATAATACTTGGCAGAAATACAATAGCATAGCAGAACTTAGCAGAAATATTGTAACTTACCAGAAACACGATAACTTCCCAAAAATACAAGAATTTCGGAGAAATAGTATAAGATAACAGAAAGAATATATTTAGCCAAACATTCTTAAACATTACAGAAATACTACTCTATAGCAGAAATGATATATTTAGAAAGAAAAATATAATATAGTAGAAATACTATGATTTAGCAGAAATCCTGCAATATAGCTCAATAACAATGATTTAGAACAGATACTATGATTTAGCAGAATAGTAATAACTTAAGTGAAAATATTGGAAAGGTAAAATGACAAGCTGAATAAAAAGGAACATGGTTAAGTTTGCTCAAAACTAATTTTTGTTCACCTGTGAAAAAATAAAATAAAAATACATTTAGAAATACAAATAAGAACAGCCAACAGTACACACAAAATTAAATATGGATACACAAATCAACAAATACACACAAAATCAAATATGGATACACAAATGTACAGAGAGAGACACACACACACAGGGTCTATGCCAGTCAACCAGTCTGAATATATTATATTTTTATCCAACAATGAGATGCTGCCCTAAAAAGGGCTTTGTGTGTGTCTTTCTCTCTCTCTCTCTCTCTCTCTCTCTCTCTCTCTCTCTCTCTCACACACACACACACACACTCAGGCTCACACACACACACACACACACACACACACACACACACATAGCATCAGCAAGTGAACAGGGGCTGTTAACAGCATGTTTCTAGGTCAGTCAAACAGCTGTGAGATTCTCAATTTGAATCCACCAATCAGAGGGGCTGTGTGCTTTTTCCTGCCAAAACTGGTGCACCAAGTGCAGGCTTTTACAGCACAGAGAGAGACAGGATTTTTGCAGTCTATTTCTCATAGTGAGGACTCCCCTCAAACAAACAGCCATAAATTCCTAACCGTAGGGGCTAAAACGGTCATTCTTAAACCGTTGTGTTCAGAAGACATGGGAGAATCTTGAAATGTTGACCATTTAAAATAAAAATATGAAATATCATAGATATATGACATAGATGATTGGTTGTCTTAGAAGCCATGATTGCCCCAATATGCAAATTTGAATGTGCAAGGCCTAAGATATGATTGGCTGCCTGGGAAGCCATGAAGGCAACAATATGCAAATTTGAATGTGCAAGCCCTCGGATATGATTGGTTGTCTTAGAAGCCATATAAAAAGCAGTAAAACTGTACTATGATTTGGTAGAAAAACTATAATTAATCAAAAATACTATATTTGGCAGAAATACTATTTTGTAGCAGAAACACTATATTTAGCACAAATCTGATGAAATAGAAGAAATAGTATGATTTAGCAGAAATGCTGTATTTAGCACAAATACTGGAAAGCAGCAGAAATGCTATAACTTAGCACAATAGTAATAACCTAAATGGAAAAATTGGAAAAGGAAAATGGACAGCTGAAAAAATGCTGAACATGCTAAGGGTCCCTCAAATGTAATTGTTAAATGAAAAAAAAACCAGCAAAAAAAAGTATAACAGTCACACAACCACAAATATGTACACATATGGTAACACACATGAACAGACAGACACACACAGGATCAAATTCAGTCAACCAGTCTAACTATATTGAATTTAAATCTTACAATGAGATCATCCCATAAAAAGGCTTTCTCTGTCTCTCTCTCTCTCTCTGTCACACACACACACACACACACACACACACAAGATCCAATTCAGTCAACCAGTCTAAATATATTGAATTTGAATCTTACAATGAGATCATCCCATAAAAAGGCTTTCTCTGTCTCTCTCTCTCTCTCTCTCTGTCACACACACACACACACACACACACACACACACACACAAGATCCAATTCAGTCAACCAGTCTAAATATATTGAATTTAAATCTTACAATGAGATCATCCCATAAAAAGGCTTTCTCTGTCTCTCTCTCTCTCTCTGTCACACACACACACACACACACACACAAGATCCAATTCAGTCAACCAGTCTAAATATATTGATTTTGAATCTTACAATGAGATCATCCCATAAAAAGGCTTTCTCTGTCTCTCTCTCTCTCTCTCTCTGTCACACACACACACACACACACACACACACGCACACACACAAGATCCAATTCAGTCAACCAGTCTAAATATATTGATTTGAATCTTACAATGAGATCATCCCATAAAAAGGCTTTCTCTCTCTCTCTCTCTCTCTCTCTCTGTCACACACACACACACACACACACACACACAAGATCCAATTCAGTCAACCACTCTAAATATATTGAATTTAAATCTTACAATGAGATCATCCCATAAAAAGGCTTTCTCTGTCTCTCTCTCTCTCTCTCTGTCACACACACACACACACACACACACACACACACACATACACACACACACAAGATCCAATTCAGTCAACCAGTCTAAATATATTGAATTTAAATCTTACAATGAGATCATCCCATAACAAGCCTTTCTCTCTCTCTCTCTCTCTCTGTCACACACACACACACACACACACACACACACACACACACACACACACACAAGATTCAATTCAGTCAACCAGTCTAAATATATTGAATTTAAATCTTACAATGAGATCATCCCATAACAAGCCTTTCTCTCTCTCTCTCTCTCTCTCTGTCACACACACACACACACACACACACACACGCACACACACAAGATCCAATTCAGTCAACCAGTCTAAATATATTGATTTTGAATCTTACAATGAGATCATCCCATAAAAAGGCTTTCTCTCTCTCTCTCTCTCTCTCTCTCTCTGTCACACTGCATGCTGGGAGTCTGGTGGTGGTGAGTTTGGTGTGTCTGAGTGAGAGCGTGTGGTTTTTTCACTGAATGTTTTTTTCCCCCGTTTTTTTCTTGCTGTGTTTATTGTATGATTGTTTCATAGCTGTCTGTGATTGTGTAGTTTGTTTTTCAGTTTGACGGGGATGGCGTCCAGTGGGACGCTGTCCCTGTCTTTGAAGCATGGAGTCAGGGTGGTGCCGCAGCCGAGCACCACTGTTGAGCAGGTGTTGTTGGCTGTAGGTGAGCGGGTGGGGCATGGAAACATTTCGTATGCTTCACGTATGAATAAAGCGGTTGTCATATTCCTTACAGAGCAGGGGTTTGTCAATCGGCTTATAGAGAGCGGCCTGTATTTGAATGATGAATTTATGCAGGTTTCTCCCCTCGCGGTGCCCTCCACTCGGATCACTGTGTCGGGGGTGCCTCCGTTTATTCCCAATGCGACTTTGGAGCAGGAACTGAAGCGCTTTGGAAGATTTGCTAGTGGCTTCCGGACAGTGAGTCTGGGCTGTAAGGACGCCAAGTTGAAGCATGTTCAGTCCCTTCGGAGGCAAGTGTTCATGTTTTTAGACTCCCCCACGCAGACACTGGATGTCTCCTTCCGTGTCAAACATGAAGACGGGTTCTACATGGTGTATGCTAGTTCTGGGAACATGAAATGTTTTGAGTGTGGAGATGTGGGCCATAAGAAAATAATGTGTCCTCACAGACAGCTTGCAGCGGGACCTGCTGTGGATGATAGTGGGGAGGGGGTTAGCGGGCAGCAGGCGCTAAACGTGGCTGCGCCTCCTGCGCGGGGTGAGACCGCTGTTGCCCCGGCTGAGGCTGCGCCTCTAGTGCGGGACGAAGCTGCTCTTGTCCCGGCTGAGGCTGTGTCGATACTGCGGGGCGAAGCCGCTGTTGACCCGGCTGGTGCTGTGCCTCCAGCGCGTGGTGGAACTGTCCTATCTGAAGAGGACGCTGCGCCTTCGGTGCGAGGTGAGGTCGGCGTTTCTCCCGTGGACGCTACGGCTTTGGTGTGCAGTGAGGTGAGTGATCGCATGACTACAACCAAGCCGACGGAGAGGGTGGGGGCTGGACCTGCGGTCAGTACGGCGCAGGATGGGGATGAATTGGGGAGCTCTGAGTTGGGTGTAGAGTGTGTTGTTGCCTCGGGGGAAGGAGGGGTGGAGGAGCAGCAGAGCAGGACGCCTGCTGGTTGTTATGGTAACGACACGAATGACATGGAGTGTGATTCTGACTCTGATAATGTTTCTGTAGCAGACAGTGTCTCTCAAAATGCAGATTTATATTCTTTGGAGGAAATCGTTGCTTTCCTGGATGACACCTTTGGTAAAAAGGTGAATGTTAGGGAATATTTCCCTGATGTTGAGAAATTCATTCGGTCAGCTATGACTCTTCAGAAAGTTGTGGGATTGGATTTACTGGATGGTAAAAAGCGTTTTCGTCTGAAGAAACATGTTACTGGTCTGAGGAAACAGTTGAAGCGTCTGAATCGATAGAGACACTGAAGTTTTTACGCTGAAACATTATGATTATACAACACTGGGTGTTTCATCTCTGCTGGGGTTTTCTGTTTGCTTTCTTGATGGCTTCCTCTTATGTGCAGGGGTTGAGGGTGGCCTCCTTGAATGTGAATGGGTGCAGGGATGCTAATAAACGAGCCTTATTAGCTGAGGTGATCAAACAGAAGAGATTAGATATAGTCTTTCTCCAAGAAACACATACTGACAGTTTAAATGAAGTAGACTGGGATCTGTGGTGGGGAGGGCGGAAGTTTCTCAGCCATGGGACAAATTTTAGCGCAGGTGTTGCTATTTTATTTTCTCCTTCTCTAAATGCGAATATTATTTTCAGCATGGAGATGGTAAAGGGCAGGGTCCTTTTGGTGAAGGCTGAAATTGAAGGTTTTATTTTTACTTTTGTTAATGTCTATGCACCAACCTTAGGGTCTGAGCGTGAGATTTTGTTTAAAACATTAAAGGAAAAATTAAGTGGTGCTGCTCAAGGGGACTGTGTTGTGTTGGGTGGGGACTGGAATTGTTGTCTTGACTTTACTTTGGATAGGACTGGGGCGGAGCCGCATCTTCAGTCATCTTCTGCTTTATCAGATGTCCTAAGGAAAATTATTTTGGTTGATGCGTGGAGGGTGAAGCATCCCTCATCCAGGCAATATACCTGGGTGAAAGTGACTGATGGCAGACTTAGTGCAGCGAGATTAGACAGGTTTTATGTGTCTGGTTCATTTACTGCTCGAATTATTAACTCTCAGTGTTTTCCTGTTGTTTTTACAGATCATCACTTAGTTTTACTGGAGCTCTTTCTATCTACCACCAGCAAATCCAAATCTTTTTGGCGGTTTAATATAAAATTATTGCATGATCGGACATTCTGTGACAATTTTAGGTTTTTTTGGGATTACTGGAGATCAAGGAAGGGTGATTTTGATTCCCTTACTCAATGGTGGGAGGTAGGAAAGGCCCAAATTCGTGTGTTTGTCAGCAATATAGTTTTCTTTTGACAGCCAATATCATGAGAACTGTGCAGGACCTTGAAAAAGAGATCACTCATGTGGAGAATGTCTCTGGTTCACAGTTCGGTCAGCAGAATACTGACTGTCTACTTTCTAAACGGCAAGAGCTTAACCATTTTTTACATGAGAGAGCTAAAGGAGCTTTGGTTCGAGCACGTTTCACCAGGCTCCAGGACATGGATGCTCCAACCACATTTTTCTTTAATTTGGGGACATCTGTGGTTCACAGAAGGCAAATGGTGTGTCTTCAGCTTTCGGATGGAAAGGTGACCACAGATCCGGCTGAGATGAGAAGGCATGCAGTGGCCTTTTACACGGACTTGTTTAGTGCGGATGGCTGTGATGTGGACTCTGCTTCGGACCTTCTGCAGGGGCTTCCTCAGCTGAGCCCAGGGGATCAGGACGTTTTGAACAGGAAGCTAACCTTGGATGAGCTGTCTGCGGCGGTGTCTCAGATGGCTTCAGGCAAAGCTCCGGGAATAGATGGTTTACCCTCAGACTTTTTTAAGCACTTCTGGAGTCTTCTGGGTCGGGACCTACTGGACGTGTTTCAGGAATGTTTTCTAGAAGGGATACTTCCAGCTTCCTGCAGGCGTGCAGTTATCTCTCTCATACCAAAGAAGGGAGATTTAACCCTTCTTAAAAACTGGAGACCAGTGGCCCTTTTATGTGCAGACTATAAGATTCTTTCCAAGGTGTTATCGAACAGACTGAAAATGGTCATTGAACTGCTGATTGGTGTGGATCAATCTTACTGTGTTCCGGATAGGTCTATGATTGATAACTTATTTTTAATGAGAGATGTGTTTGATATTTGTAATGTGTACAATGCTAAAGTTGGCATCATTTCTATTGATCAGGAGAAGGCTTTTGACCGTGTGGACCATGATTTTCTTTTTTCCACCTTGAAGACCTTTGGTGTTGGGCAGGGGTTTCTGACTTGGGTGAAGCTGTTGTATAACGATGCTTGCTGTGTTGTGAAGGTGGGGGGAGGGTTGAGTTGTCCTGTGCCGGTTCGGAGAGGGATTAGACAGGGTTGCCCCATCTCTGGACAGCTCTATAGCATTGCTATTGAGCCTTTTCTCTGTAGACTGAGAAGCAAGTTGAAGGGTTTCTCTTTGCCAGATATGGTTCAGAGCCCTCCTGTCGTTGTGTCGGCATATGCTGATGATGTTAATGTTTTTATTACCGATCAAAAGGATGTGCAGGAATTGCAGGAATGTCTGGTTTTGTATGGAAATGCTTCCTCAGCTAGGGTTAATTGGGATAAGAGTGAGGCCTGTTTGGTGGGGCAGTGGGATTTGTCGAGTATTCCCAAGCTTCCTGGGAACCTTCGCTGGGGTAAAAGGGGCATTAAAACACTTGGGGTTTACTTGGGGAGTGGTGACTTTGTGAAGCAGAACTGGGAGGGAGTGCGGGAAAAGGTGGAGGCTAAGCTGTCTAAATGGAACCGGTTGCTCCCCTACCTGTCCTACAGGGGTAGAGTTCTGGTAGCTAACAATCTTGTTGCCTCATCTTTATGGCACAGATTACTTGTTTTAGTGCCACCACCTGGTCTTCTGGAAGAGGTGCAGCGACTTCTGGTGAAGTTTGTCTGGTCGGGACAGCATTGGCTTCGTGCGGCGGGCCTGTATCTTCCTGTGGCGGAGGGGGGACAAGGCCTAATAGATGTTTTGTCCAGAACTGCAACCTTTAGACTGCAGACGGCACAGAGGCTGCTGTATGGCTGTGGTCACAGCTGGATGTTTTCTGCTCAGTTGCTGCTTAGGAGAGCGGGCCGGCTTGGATTGGACAAACACCTCTTTCTTCTGACGTTGGATCAAGTGGATCTGTCTGGACTTGTGCCATTTTATAGCTCAGTGGTTAACGCCTGGCGGACACTGAAGGTCGCACGTACTCCTGAGCCCAGACCTGGGATGTGGCTTTTCGAGGAGCCACTGTTTTTTAATGACTTTTTTCCCAGCACTGTATTTTCTTCTGCTACGATAAGGACCAAGTTTGTGGAGGCTGGCGTTGTCAAACTGGGTCATCTTACAAGGATGTCTATGGGTGCACTTGGTGGTGTCACAGGCATTAAGTCCTACAGAGTGCTGGAGAGAATTATGGAGGAAGTTTGGCAATCTTTGTCGCCATCACTGAGAGACTTTGCTGGAGACCGTGTCCTAGCTGATCAATGGGCTGCTGACAGCGAATATGTTTTCCCTTCATTGATGGTCAGTCCTGCCTTTGAGGAGCAGCCTGAGGGGAGTGGCATGCTTCTCTCCCTGGGGACACCAGTGCTGGACAGTTTCAGCTCTTGTGGCAAGAAGCAGCTTTATTTATGCTGTGTTAAGGTGCTGAATTTCCGCTCTCTGGTTGGAATCAGGGAGTCAAAATGGACTGAGTTTTTTGCTTCAGATTCTACCCCTAAAGGCAGGTGGAGGGTCCTGTATAAGCCTCCTGTTGAAAAACGGATGGCTGACCTCCAGTGGAGGATTGTACATGGAGCAATAGCTACGAACAGACACAGAGCCCACCTGGACCCAAGCATTGGGGAGGGTTGTCCTTTTTGTTCAGAAAGGGAGACGCTGGAGCACTTGGTGGTCTGTTGTCCGCGGCTAGTGGGTTTATTTTCTTTGTTGCAGGAGTGGGTAGAATCTTTAGGGGAGATTTTCTCTGTACCTTTGTTTGTTTTTGGCCCTAAGTATTCAGTGCAGAAAAGACGGACCTTGGTTCTGATTAATTTTTTGTTTGGCACAGCTAAGCTGGCAATATGGAAGACTAGGAAGAACCAGATGCTAGGTCAGGGTTGGACTGATGTTGTGCAAAGTTTGAAGGGCCTGTTGGCATCCCGTCTGAGAGTGGAGCATGCTTTTTACTCTCTGACAGATAATCTGGACTCTTTTGAAACTATGTGGGGGATTGGACGGGTTTTGTGTTCAGTAGGAGCAGATGGGTCACTTGTGCTTCACTTTTGAGTGTGTGTGCTGGGTACCTTAGTTAATGGTTAGTGTACAATGAATGTTGTGTTTATGTGGTAGCTTTTTTGTGTTGGTTTTTTGTTTTGTTTTGTTTTAATTCGGTGTGAATAAAGTTGTGTGAAGGTCTCTCTGTCACACACACACACGCACACACACAAGATCCAATTCAGTCAACCGGTCTAAATATATTGAATTTAAATCTTACAATGAGATCATCCCATAAAAAGGCTTTCTCTGTCTCTCTCTCTCTCTCTCTCTGTCACACACACACACACACACACACACACACAAGATCCAATTCAGTCAACCAGTCTAAATATATTGAATTTAAATCTTACAATGAGATCATCCCATAAAAAGGCTTTCTCTGTCTCTCTCTCTCTCTCTCTGTCACACACACACACACACACACACACACACACACATACACACACACACAAGATCCAATTCAGTCAACCAGTCTAAATATATTGAATTTAAATCTTACAATGAGATCATCCCATAACAAGCCTTTCTCTCTCTCTCTCTCTCTCTGTCACACACACACACACACACACACACACACAAGATTCAATTCAGTCAACCAGTCTAAATATATTGAATTTAAATCTTACAATGAGATCATCCCATAACAAGCCTTTCTCTCTCTCTCTCTCTCTCTCTGTCACACACACACACACACACACACACACACACACACACACAAGATCCAATTCAGTCAACCAGTCTAAATATATTGATTTTGAATCTTACAATGAGATCATCCCATAAAAAGGCTTTCTCTCTCTCTCTCTCTCTCTCTCTCTCTCTCTCTGTCACACACACACACACACACACACACACACACAAGATCCAATTCAGTCAACCAGTCTAAATATATTGATTTTGAATCTTACAATGAGATCATCCCATAAAAAGGCTTTCTCTCTCTCTCTCTCTCTCTCTCTCTCTCTCTGTCACACACACACACACACACACACACACACACATACACACACACACACACACACACAGAAGATCCAATTCAGTCAACCAGTCTAAATATATTGAATTTAAATCTTACAATGAGATCATCCCATAACAAGCCTTTCTCTCTCTCTCTCTCTCTCTCTGTCACACACACACACACACACACACACACACACACACACACACACACACACACAAGATTCAATTCAGTCAACCAGTCTAAATATATTGAATTTAAATCTTACAATGAGATCATCCCATAACAAGCCTTTCTCTCTCTCTCTCTCTCTCTCTGTCACACACACACACACACACACACACACACACACACACAAGATCCAATTCAGTCAACCAGTCTAAATATATTGAATTTGAATCTTACAATGAGATCATCCCATAAAAAGGCTTTCTCTCCCTCTCTCTCTCTCTCTCTCTCTCTCTGTCACACACACACACACACACACACACACACACACACACACACACACACACAAGATCCAATTCAGTCAAGCAGTCTAAATATACTGAATTTGAATCTTACAATGAGATCATCCCATAAAACGGCTTTCTCTCTCTCTCTCTCTCTCTCTCTCTCTCTCTCTGTCACACACAGACACACACACACACACACACACACAGGGAGAGAGAAGTAAGTTTCTAGGTCAGTCAAGCAGCCTGGGAGCTGCTGAATTTGAATCCACCAATCAGAGAGCCTGTGCACTTTTTCCCGCCAAAACAGGTGCAGCCGTTTTTACACACACAGAGCACAGAGACAGGATTTCTGCAGTGAATTTCTCATAGTGAGGATTCCTCTCAAACAAATGGCCATAATTTCCTAACCGTAGGGGCTAGAACGGTCATTCTTACACCGTTTTGTTCAGAAGAGATGGGAGAATCTTAAAGTGTTGACACTTTATCATTAAAATATGAATTATTGAAGATATTTGACTTCTAATGCACCATAACTGAGTAGAGGCAAGCGAAAACTGCCTTGGCTTGCCCTCAAACAACGCTTTCTAACTCTAAATCTATTTGGAGTATTGATATCATTCTTTCACCGTAAGAGACAGCAGGCTTTGGTGAACAATCATGGAAATTTTCAGGTCTCTGTGGAAATCCATTAAAAAGATATGACGAGAGAAAAAAGTGATTCATTTCCAGAGTTTGAAATCTGAAGAAATCTGAGCGAGGGACGAATTTCCTACCCTCAAACAAGTCTAACTCATTTCAGAACGGTAATAGGTGAGAAAGAAATTCTTGAATTGTGAGCGTCAGGAGTGTCTGAAGATATACGGGGACAAGCCTCATGTCTTAATGTCGCTTCGTTAAGGAGATATGACGATTCGAATATGCCTCTCATTACAGAAATCAAGCGGTGATTTTGAACAAACTCTCCATTGACTTTCTATGGAGAGTTTTCAGACTTTGTGTTGGTCTGAGGAGATTTGCCAAATTTCTATAAATCTCACAACCATGATAGTGACATTTTCTGAAAGCCAGCAAAAATACCTACGTTTTGATGTATAATTTGTGGAAGTTGAGTGAAAATTGAGCAAGTAGCAAGAAGTTGTTCGGACATGAAGAGAAGACTGCGAAACCTACAGTGGCACACTGGAAGCCAAGTGCATAGCAACCATAACAACGCATGTATTTTCTGAAAAATCACAATTTTGCAACTCAAAACTTTAAGAGGCATAAAAATAAAACGGTAAAAGATTTGAAAAAGCTGATTTATTCCTGAATAGCCCAATAATTTGAGAACATTTTAAAGTTTGAATGGTTGTTCTACGTGAAAGTAGGAAAAAGTAGTTAAGTTTCAAAAACAAGCAAGTTTTAGCAGAATTGCGGAAGTTTCCCATTCATTTCAATGGGACAAATTAAAGGAAAAAAGTGTAATATTTTAAAAAGTATAACAGTTAAAAATATCAAAAGATATAGCGTACATTAGCAGAAATAGCAGAATAGTTTAAAATTTGAACGGTGAAAATCGGCTGAAAATTGTGGAAGTAGTTAAGTGCCAAAAAGTGTACGGAACGCAACTAGAATAATAATAATAAAGAACTAGAAAAATTTGCATTTCCTGCGAAAATGCAGTGTGGATGCTGTAACGCTGAAGCTGTCTGCTAAAATTAGCTGAAAAAGCTGAAAAATAGCAAAAAATTGTAATAACTTTGCAGAAGCATAAGAACTTAGCAAAAATGTAAATACTTAGCAGAACTACAATAATGTAAAGAAAACATAATACTTGGCAGAAATAAAATAACCTAGCAGAACTTAGCAGAAATATTGTAACTTAGCAGAAACATGATAACTTCTCAGAAATACAGGAATTTAGCAAACATGGTACAAGATTACAGAGATACTTTATTTAACCAAAAATACCTAAACATTGCAGAAATTCTGTGATTTAGGACAAATACTACAACATAGCAGAAATGCTGTGATTCAGCAAATATACTATGCTATGGCACAAAAAGAATGAATTTGCTCAAATACTATGAGTTTGCTCAAATACTATGATTTAGCAATAATACTAAGATTTGGCAGAAATACTATGCTTTGGCACAAATACTATAATTAATTACAAGTACAATAACATAGCAGAACTATCAAGATTTGGCAGAAATACTATATTTTAGTAGTAATACTATGATTTGGTAGAAATACTATAATTACGCAGAAATATTATATTTACCTCAAATTCTATAAAATAGTAGAAATAGTATGATTTAGCACAAATACTGTATTTAGCACAAATACCGAAAAGTAGCAGAAGAACTATAATTTAGCAGAATAGTAATAACTTACACAATTACAAATATGGACACATATTGAAACACACATGCACAGAGGGGCACCCACACACAGGATCTAATCCAGTCAACCAGTCTAACTATATTCAAGCTAAATCCTACAATAAGTTGCTGCCAAAAAAGGGTTGGGTTCTCTCTCTCTCACTAAACACACAGACACACACACACACACACACACACACACACACACGATCCAATTCAGTCAACCAGTCTAAATATATTGAATTTAAATCTTACAATGAGATCATCCCATGAAAAGGCTTTCTCTCTCTCTCTCTCTCTCTCTCTCTCTCTGTCACACACACACACACACACACACACACACACACACACACACACACACAAGATCCAATTCAGTCAACCAGTCTAAATATATTGAATTTAAATCTTACAATGAGATCATCCCATAAAAAGGCTTTCTCTCTCTCTCTGTCACACACACACACACACACACACACACACACACACACAAGGTCCAATTCAGTCAACCAGTCTAAATATATTGAATTTAAATCTTACAATGAGATCATCCCATAAAAAGGCTTTCTCTCTCTCTCTCTCTCTCTGTCACACAAACACACACAGACACACACACACACACACACACACAAACACACACAAACACACACACACACACACAAGATCCAATTCAGTCAACCAGTCTAAATATATTGAATTTAAATCTTACAATGAGATCATCCCATAAAAAGGCTTTCTCTCTCTCGCTCTCTCTCTCTCTCTCTCTCTCTCTGTCACACACACACACACACACACAACATCCAATTCAGTCAACCAGTCTAAATATATTGAATTTGAATCTTACAAAGAGATCATCCCATAAAAAGGCTTTCTCTCTCTCTCTCTCTCTCTCTCTCTCTCTCTCTCTCCCTCTCTCTCTCTCTCTCTCTGTCACACACACACACACACACACACACACACATACACACACACAAGATCCAATTCAGTCAACCAGTCTAAATATATTGAAGTTGAATCTTACAATGAGATCATCCCATTAAAAGGCTTTCTCTCTCTCTCTCTCTCTCTCTCTCTCTCTCTGTCACACACACACACACACACACACACACACACAGGGAGAGAGAAGTAAGTTTCTAGCTCAGTCAAGCAGCCTGGGAGCTGCTGAATTTGAATCCACCAATCAGAGAGGCTGTGTACTTTTTCCCGCCAAAACAGGTGCACGCAGCACAGAGAGACACAGGATTTTTGCAGTCTATTTCTCATAGTGACAACTCCCCTCAAACAAATGACCATAATTTCCTAACCGTAGGGGCTAGAACGGTCATTCTTACACCGTTTTGTTCAGAAGAGATGGGGGAATATTAAAGTGTTGACAACCTATCATTAAAATATGAATTATTAAAGATATTTGACTTCTAATGCACCATAACTGAGTAGAGGCAAAGCGAAAACTGCCTTGACTTGCCCTCAAACAACGCTTTCTAACTCAAAATCTATTTGGAGTATCGATATCATTCTTTCACCGTAAGAGACAGCAGGCTGTGGTGAACAGTCATGGAAATTTTCAGGTCTCTGTGGAAATCCATAAAAAAGATATGACGAGAGAAAAAAGTGCCTCATTTCCAGAGTTTGAAATCTGAAGAAATCTGAGCGAGGGACGAATTTCCTACCCTCAAACAAACCCAATTCATGGCCAAATGGTAATAGGTGAGAAAGAATTTCTTGAATTGTGAGCGTCAGGAGTGTCTGAAGATATATTGGCACAAGCCTCATGTCTTAACTTCGCTGCGTTCAGGAGATATGAAGATTTGAAAATGCCTCTCATTAGAGAAATCCAGCGGTGATTTTGAACAAGCTCTCCATTGACTTTCTATGCAGAGTTTCCAGACTTTGTGTTGGTCTGAGGAGATTTGCCAAAATTCTATTATACAGAAATACTGTAATCAGCACATATACTGTAACATGACAGAAATTCCTCCACTTAGTAGTAATACTATAACATAACACAAATATTATGATTTGGCACAAAAACCATGATTTGGCAAAATACTATGATTGAGCAGAAGTACTAAGATGTAGTAAAAGTACTTTGATTTAACAGAAATACAATTATAGAGGAGTAATACTTTAAAATGGGAGAAATATTGATACACACACACATACACAGAGCCTAAAGGGAAGAGTATTTGTGCCATGGAGTGTTAACAAGAATCTGAGGTCAATATTAGAAAAGCTGCTAAAATCATAAAAGTTTGCAGAATTGTAGTAAATGATCAATATGAATTAGTGGTCTGTGACAGTGTAGTAAATTGTAGGTAAAAAAAAACATGTTGACCAAGGTGGAATTGAACCCACGACCTTTGGGTTGCAGACCTGTGTCATTACAAACTGTGCCACTGGGAAAGAGAGCGAGCACCTGGAAAACAGGGTGATGAACTGTCAGATTTAGATCGCGGTGAGAGGCAAAGAGCGCCGTTTTTTGGAGTTACAAAACGTCATGTAACTCAAAAACTAGGTGGACTAGAAGCATAATTCTTATACTGGGTGAATCAGCGGACTTTGGTGTACTTTGACTGTGATTTGCATTGCTCTTTGTACATCTGTCGCTGAGATATGACGAGAGAAGAAAGGGCAGACCTCAGATATGATTGGCTGGCTGGGAAGCCGTGCAGGCCCTGATACGAAAATTTGAATGTCTCAGTCCTCACAGAGGACCTGGCAAAAATATATAGAAATAGTATGATTAAGCATAAATACTACATTTAGCAGAAATACTGTATTAAGCACAAATCCTATAAGAAGCTAAAATACTATATTAAGCAATATAAATATCCTATAAAAATCCTATGAAAAGCAAAAATACTGTACTATGATTTGGTAGAAAAACTATAATTAATCAGAAATACTATATTTGGCAGAAATGCTATATTTAGCACAAATCTTATAAAATAGCAGAAATAGTATGATTCAGCACAATAGTAATAACTTAAACCGAAACATTGGAAAAGCAAAATGAACAGCTGAAAAAATGCTGAACATGCTAAGGGTCCCTCAAATGTAATTGTGAAATGAAAAAAAAATCAGCAAAAAAAGTATAACAGTCACACAATCACAAATATGGACACATATGGAAACACACATGCACAGAGAGACACACAGGATCAAATTCAGTCAACCAGTTTAAATATATTGAATTTAAATCATACAATAAGATGCTTCCATAAAAAGGCTCTCTCGCCCTCCCTCTCTCTCTCTCTCTCTGTCACACACACACACACACACACACACACACACATACAAGATCCAATTCAGTCAACCAGTCTAAATATATTGAATTTGAATCTTACAATGAGATCATCCCATAAAAAGGCTTTCCCTCTCTCTCTCTCTCTCTCTCTCTCTCTCTGTCACACACACACAGACACACACACACACACACACACACACACAAGATCCAATTCAGTCAGCCAGTCTCAATATATTGAATTTAAATCTTACAATGAGATCATCCCATAAAAAGGCTTTCTCTCTCTCTCTCTCTCTCTCTCTCTCCCTCCCTCTCTCTCTCTGTCTCACACACACACACACACACACACACACACACACACACACACACACACACACACAAGATCCAATTCAGTCAACCAGTCTAAATATATTGAATTTGAATCTTACAATGACATCATCCCATGAAAAGGCTTTCTCTCTCTCTCTCTCTCTCTCTCTCTCTGTCACACACACACACACACACACACACACACACACACACACACAAGATCCAATTCAGTCAACCAGTCTAAATATATTGAATTTGAATCTTACAATGAGATCATCACATAAAAAGGCTTTCTCTCTCTCTCTCTCTCTCTCTCTGTCACACACACACACACACACACACACACACACACACATACACACGATCCAATTCAGTCAACCAGTCTAAATATATTGAATTTGAATCTTACAATGAGATCATCACATAAAAAGGCTTTCTCTCTCTCTCTCTCTCTCTCTCTCTCTCTCTCCTCCCTCTCTCTCTCTGTCACACACACACACACACACACACACACACACACACACACACACACAAGATCCAATTCAGTCAACCAGTCTAAATATATTGAATTTGAATCTTACAATGAGATCATCCCATAAAAAGCCTTTCTCTCTCTCTCTCTCTCTCTCTCTCTCTCTCTCTCTCACACACACACACACACACACACACACACACACACACACACACAAGATCCAATTCAGTCAACCAGTCTAAATATATTGAATTTGAATCTTACAATGAGATCATCCCATAAAAAGGCTTTCTCTCTCTCTCTCTCTCTCTCTCTCTCTCACACACACACACACACACACACACACACACACACACACACACACAAGATCCATTTCAGTCAACCAGTCAAAATATATTGAATTTGAATCTTACAATGAGATCATCCCATAAAAAGGCTTTCTCTCTCTCTCTCTCTCTCTCTCCCTCTCTCTCTCTGTCACACACACACACACAAACACACACCCACACACACACACACACACACACACACACAGGGAGAGAGAAGTAAGTTTCTAGGTCAGTCAAGCAGCCTGGGAGCTGCTGAATTTGAATCCACCAATCAGAGAGGCTGTATACTTTTTCCCGCCAAAACAGGTGCAGCCGTTTTTACACACACAGAGCACAGAGACAGGATTTCTGCAGTGAATTTCTCATAGTGAGGATTCCTCTCAAACAAATCCCCATAATTTCCTAACCGTAGGGGCTAGAATGGTCATTCTTACACCGTTTTGTTCAGAAGAGATCAGGGAATCTTAAAGTGTTGACAATTTATCATTAAAATATGAATTATTAAAGATATTTGACTTCTAATGCACCATAACTGAGTAGAGCAAAGCAAAAACTGCCTTGACTTGCCCTCAAACAACGCTTTCTAACTCTAAATCTATTTGGAGTATCAATATCATTTTTTCACCGTAAGAGACAGCAGGCTTTGGTGAACAATCTTGGAAATTTTCAGGTCTCTGTTGATATCCATTAAAAAGATATGACGAGAGAAAAAAGTGGATCATTTCCAGAGTTTGAAATCTGAAGAAATCTGAGCGAAGGACGAATTTCCTACCCTCAAACAAGTCTAACTTATTTCAGAACGGTAATAGGTGAGAAAGAAATTCTTGAATTGTGAGTGTCAGGAGTGTCTGAAGATATACTGGGACAAGCCTCATGTTTTAACTTCGCTTCGTTAAGGAGATATGACGATTCGAATATGCCTCTCATTACAGAAATCAAGCTGTGATTTTGAACAAGCTCTCCATTGACTTTCTATGGGGATTTTTGAGACTTTGTGTTGGTCTGAGGAGATTTGCCAAAATTCTATAAATCTCACAACAATGATGGTGACATTTTCTGAAAGCCAGCAAAAATACCTACGTTTTGATGTATAATTTGTGGAAGTTGAGTGAAAATTGAGCAAGTAGCAAGAAGTTGTTCGGACATGAAGAAAAGACTGCAAAACCTTCAGTGGCACACTGGAAGCCAAGTGCATAGCAACCATAACAACGCATGTATTTTGTGAAAAATCACAATTTTGCAACTCAAAACTTTAAGAGGCATAAAAGTAAAACGGTAAAAGATTTGAAAAAGCTGATTTATTCCTGAATAGCCCAATAATTTGAGAACATTTTAAAGTTTGAATGGTTGTTCTACGTGAAAGTAGGAAAAAGTAGTTAAGTTTCAAAAACAAGCAAGTTTTAGCAGAATTGCGGAAGTTTCCCATTCATTTCAATGGGACAAAAATAAGCACAAAAAGCTTAATATTTTAAAAAGTATAACAGTATAAAATACCAAAAGATATAGCGCACATTAGCAGAAATAGCAGAATAGTTTAAAATTTGAACGGTGAAAATCGGCTGAAAATTGTGGCACTAGTTAAGTGCCAAAAAGTGTACGGAACGCAACTAGAATAATAAAGAATAAAGAGAAACAGGAACTCAATAGTGTGGATGCTTAAAGCATCCACACAACTAGAAAAATTTGCATTTCCTGCGAAAAGGCTGTGTGGATGCCTTAACGCTGAAGTTGGCTGCTGAAAAAGCTGAAAATTTGCAAAAAGTTATATGGCGGTGCAAAAACTGGAAATTCTGCAGAAAACAGGTGAAGAAGCAGAATTTTTTTGCTGAAAAGTGGTGAAAAGCCAAAAATTCTACTGAAAGGGGTAAAGACGGAGAAATCTTTGCTGAAAAGTAGTGGAAAAAAAATGTTACCCTGAGCAGGATTCGAAACTGGCCCTTCTGGTTTAGAGGCAGCTATTCATCTCACTGAGCCAGACTCATTCTGACCAAGAATAGGTGGAGAGACTGCCAATTTTGCTGAAATGAGCAGAAGCTGCTGAGAATTGTGCTGATAAGAGGTGAAAAGGCTGAAAATTTTGCAGAAGAGTTGAATAAGCAAAATTCTGAAAATTCTGCTGAAAAGAGGTCAATCAGCATAATTTCTGCTGAAAAGAGGTGAATGAGCAAAATTCTGCTGAAAAGAGGTTTTTGCTTAAAACAGCTGAAAAAGCTGGGATTTGTGCTGAAAAGTGGTGAAAAAACTGGAAAATTCTGGTGAAAAGGGGTGAAGAATCTTACATTTGTGTTGAAAAGAGTTAAAACAATATAATTATGCACTGAAAAAAATAGTTGCCATAAGTGGGATTTGAACCTGGGCCTCCCGCTCTGAGAACTGCTGCTCATCTCACTGAGCTAAAACACAGCTCACTCCAGGGAGCAAAATCAGTGACCACATTGATAATGTGTTCCATTCATTTCAATGGTCAAAAGTCATAGCACACATTAGCAGAAATAGCAGAATTTTTTTAAAGTCTGAACATAGTATTTATACTATAACATAGTATTTCTTCTAAATCATAATATTTGAACCTAATGATAGTATTTCTGCCAAATCACAGTATTTCTGGTAAATCACAGTGTTTGTGCCAAATCACAGTATTTGTACCAAATCATACCACTTGTGACAAATCATAGTGTTAGCTGAATCTGTGCTAAAACACAGTATTATTAGTATTTATACTAAATAATATTTTTTCTTACAAATCATAGCATTTGTGCTGAACCATAGAAAATTCTGCCAAATCATAGTATTTGAGCCAAATCATACAATTTGTGCTGAAACATTGATTTATGTATGATTTATGATTTAGCAGAAACACTGGGACTTGGTAGAAATACTATGATTTACAAGAAATACTTTGACTTAGAAGAAATACTATAATCTAGCAAAAAGTACTACAGCATAAATTCAGAAATTCTATCATTGAGCAAAATTACTAGGATTCAGCAGAAATACTATGATTTGGCACAAATACTATGTTTTAGCACAAAAAATATGTTTTGGCTCAAAAACTTTTATTTTGCAGTTATACTATGATTTGGAAGAAAAACTATGCTTTGGAAGAAATACTATGCTTTGGAACAAATACCATGATTTGGCAGAAATACTATGAGCAGTAATAATATAACATAGCAGAAATACTATTATTTGGGTGAATGCTATTGTTTGGCACAAACACTATGATTTAGCACTGTACAGAATGGTGTACGTCAGTTTAATGCTGGGTGGTGCTGCAATAGTAGCTATCCTCGGTCAGAAGGAGAGGCTGGCATCCAGTGATTAGATTACCACAGGTGGAGTTTATTGGCAGTCAGATGGATGTTACAGGGAGATATGGCATACAGTAGGAGGATGTGGAGGGGTGATATGGTGTGGTTTCTATGATTGAGAACAGGGTATACATTACAACATGAATACGGATTAAAGATGAAAGAAACTGGCAACAAATTCCTCCACTACAAAGCAGTCTGATACCACTTCTTTGCAGTGTTCACGTTTACTAAGGCACTACCCAAAAGGCGCCACAAGAGGGCACTCCAACACAACAGATGACCTATGTACACTGATGCACTTAGTAACAGTCAGCCTCCTACTTAGCCACTACGTAATACAGCGATATTACAGTGTACAAATTCACATAAATTTGCAGGGGGAACAAACAAAGCAGGAACAAGCCCAAAACAATCAAATATTCCTCAAAATACTATGAAATTGCAGTAATTCTATGATTTGGCAGAAATACTGTACTTCGTACAAATACAATGCTTTGGTACAAATACTATATTTTGATTTGAATACTATGATTTGGCACGAGTAGTATGATTTAGTACAAATACTACGATTTGGCAGAAATACTGTGACTTAGTAGTAATACTATAACATAACAGATATACTATGATTTTGCAGACAGTCTATGTTTTTGCACAACTAGCACAATATGGCAGAAATACTATGATTTGGCACAAGTACTATGATTTAGTACAAATACTCTTATTGGCACAAATACTATGTTTCAGTACAAATACTACGATTTGGCAATAATACTGGGTTTTAGCACAACTACTGAGATTTGGGTGAAATACTATGATTTAGAAGAAATACTATGACTTCGTACAAATACAATGTTTTGGTTCAAATAATATGATTTGCAAAAAATACTATGATTTGGTACAAGTACCATGATTTAGTACAAATACTACAATTTCGCTCAAATACTATGAAATTGCAGTGATACTATGATTTTGAAGGAATACTATGCCTTAGTAGTAATACTATAACATAACAGATATACTATGATTTTGCAGAAATTCTATGTTTTTGCACAAATACTACAACAACTACTACTACAAATACTACAAGAAATACTATGTTTGGGCAGTAATACTATTATTTGCTATAAATACTATTATTTGGCACATATACCATAATCAGCAGATATACTATAACATAACAGAAATTCTATGACTTAGTAGTAACACTAATATAACAGAAATTTTAACTGGCCACAAATCACATGATTTGGCACAAATACGATCATATTGCAGAAATACTATGATGGGGTACAAATACTATGATTTGGCACAAGTACTATGAATAAGTACAAATACTATGATTTGGCAGAAATACTATGATTTAGCAGAAATACTATGTTTTAACATAAATAATATCTTTTCACAGAAATTTCTGCTAAAAGGTACTATTTCTGCTTTTTAGCAGAAATACTGTAATTTTGCATAAATACTATGATTTGGGATAAATACTATGATTTGGCAGATATACTATATTCAGCACATAAACTATAACATAACAGACATTCCTGCACTTAGTAGTAATCTCATAACATAAAATTAATATTATGGTTCTGCCCCCACACCATGATTTGGCACAAATACCATGATTTTTCAAAAATACTATGATTTAGCAGAAATACTATGATTGAGCAGAAGTACTAAGATGTAGTAGAAGTACTTTGATTTAGCACAAATACTATTATGGAGGAGTAATACTTTAACATGGGAGAAATATTGATATACACACACACATACACATAGAGCAAAGTGTACAGGGGCTGTTAAGAGTCTGGGCTTGGTATATCTAGGTCAGCTAAATTGGCTGCACCTGCTGTAATCAGCACTTACACACACAGACACAGAGAGAGGTATGAGTTTTCTGCAGTGTATTTCTCACATTCAGGATTCCCCTCGAACAAATGGCCATAATTTCCTAACCGTAGGGGCTAGAACGCTCATTCTGACACCGATTTGTTCAGAAGAGATGGGGAAAACTTCAGGCCTTCATAATTCAGAGATAAAATATAAATTATTGAAGATATATGACTTGTAATACACTGTAACTGAGTAGCGGCGAAGCAAAACTGCCTTGACTTGCCCTCAAACAACGTTTTCTAACTCAAAATCTATATGGAGCATCAAAATCATTCTTTCACCGTAAGAAACAGCAGGCTTTGGTGAACAGTCATGGAAATTTTCAGGTCTCTGTGGAAATCCATCAAAAAGATATGACGAGAGAAAAAAGTGCCTCATTTCCAGAGTTTGAAATCTGAAGAAATCTGAGCGAGGGAAAAATTTCCTACCCTCAAACAAGTGTAATTCATGGCCAAACGGTAATAGGTGAGGAAAGAATTCTTGAATTGTGAGCATCAGGGATGTCTGAAGATATATTGGCACAAGCGTCATGTCTGAACTTTGTTTCGTTAAGGAGATATGACGATTTGAAAATGCCTCTCATTAGAGAATTCCAGCGCTGATTTTGAAGAAACTCTCCATTGAGTTTCTATGGAGAGTTTTGAGACTTTATGTTACTCTGAGGAGATTTGCAAAAAATCTATAAGTCCCACAACAATGATAGTGACATTTTCTGAAAGCCAGCAAAAATACCTACGTTTTGATGTATAATTTGTGGGGGTTGAGTGGAAATTGAGCGAGTAGCAAGAAGTTGTTCAGACATGAAGAGAAAATTCAGAAAGGACGAGTGCACACTCTGAGTTAATTGCATAGCAACCATAACAACGCATGTATTTTCTGAAAAATCACAATTTTGCAACTGAAAACTTAAAGAGGTATAAAATTAAAACGGTAGAAGATCTGAAAAAGCTGAATCAGACAGGAATAGCCCAATAATCTGAGAACATTTTAAAGTTTGAATGGAGTTTCTAGGTGAAAGTATGACAAAGTAGTTAAGTTTCAAAAACAAGCAAGTTTTAGCAGAATTGTGGAAGTTTCCCATTCATTTCAATGGGACAAATTAAAGGAAAAAAGTGTAATATTTTAAAAAGTATAAGAGTAATAAACACCAAAAGTCATAGCAGGAAAGAGCAGAAAGAGCAGAACAGTATAGAGTTTGAACTGAGAAAATCGGCTGAAAACTGAGAAAGTAGTTAAAGTCCAAAGAACGGAGCAACTTGAAGAATAATAATAAAGAATAAAGAGAAACAGGAACTCAATAGTGTGGAAGCCCTTGAGGGCATCCACACAATAAAGAGAAACAGGAAAACAATAGTGTGGATGCCTTAAAGCATCCACACAATAATAAAGAATAAAGAGAAACAGGAACTCAATAGTGTGGATGCCTCCAGCATCCACACAATAATAAAGAATAAAGAGAAACAGGAAAACAATAGTGTGGATGCCTTAAAGCATCCACACAATAATAAAGAATAAAGAGAAACAGGAACTCAATAGTGTGGATGCCTCCAGCATCCACACAACTAGAAAAATTTGCATTTCCTGCGAAAATGCTGTGTGGATGCCTTAACGCTGAAGTTGCCTGCTGAAAAAGCTGAAAAAGTTAAAAACTTGCAAAAAGTTATATGGCGGTGAAGAAACTGAAAATTCTGCTGAAAACAGGTGAAGAAGCAGAAAATGTTTGCTGAAAAGTGGTGAAAAGCCAAAAACTTCTACTGAAAGGGGTAAAGACAGGGAAATTTTTGCTAAAAAAAAAAACATTGCCCTAAGCAGGATTCGAACCTGACCCTCCAGGTCCTAAGGCAGCGACTCATCTCACTGAGCCAAAGTCATTCTGACAAAGAAGAGGTGGAGAGACTGACAATTCTGCTTAAATGAGCAGAAGCTGCTGAGAATTGTGCAGAAAAGAGGTGAATCAGCAGAATTCCTGCAGAAAAGAGGTAAAGAAGCAAAAAGTTGCGCTGAAAAGACATGAATCAGCAGAATTTCTGCTCAAAAGAGTTTTTTTCTGAAAAAAGCTGAGATTTGTGCTGATAATAGGGGAAAAGGCTGAAAATTTTGCAGAAGAGGTGAATAAGCAGAATTTGGGCTGAAAAGGGGTGAAAATTCTGCTGAAAAGAGTTCAATCAGCAGAATTTCTGCTGTCTTTTCAGCAAAAGAGTTCTGCAGAACTCTTTTGTTCTGCAGAACTCTTTTCAGAATTCTGCTGAAAAGAGGTTTTTGCTGAAAACAGCTGAAAAAGCTGGGATTTGTGCTGAAAAGTGGTGAAAAAACTGAAAATTGTGCTGAAAAGGGGTGAAAAAGCTTCAATTTGTGTTGAAAAGAGTTAAAAAAGTTTAACTGTTAACTGAAAGAAATGTTGCCATAAGCGGGATTTGAACCCGGGCCTCCCAGTCTGAGAACGGCTGCTCATCTCACTGAGCTAAAACACAGGTCTTCCCGGCAAAGAAAATCAGCGAGGCCACTGATAATATGGCAGAAATGGGCAAAAAATATTGCAAAAAAAATTCAATATCTCAAAAAGTATAGAAGTTATGAGCACCAAAAGTCATAGCCGGCATTAGCAGAAAGAGCAGAATTTTTTAAAGTTTGAATGGCGAAAATCGGCTGAAAACTGAAGGAGTAGTTAAGTGCCAAAAAGTGTACGGAAGCAACTAGAATAATATAGTGGAATAAAGAATAAAGAGAAACAGGAACTCAATAGTGTGGAAGCCCTTTAGGGCATCCACACAACTAGAAAAATTTGCATTTCCTGCGAAAATGCTGTGTGGATGCCTTAACGCTGAAGCTGTCTGCTGAAAAGCTGAAAAAGATGAAAAGTTGCAAAAAGTTGTATGGTGGTGAAAAAAACATGTCGCCCTGAGCAGGATTCGAACCTGGCCCTCCTGGTCTCAAGGCAGCTACTCATCTCACTGAGCTAAACTCATTCTTTTAAAAAACAGGAGGAGAGACCGACAATTCTGCTAAAATGAGCAGAACCTGCTGAGAATTGTGCTGAGAAGAGGTGAAAAGGCTGAAAATTTTGCAGAAAAGAGGTAAATCAGCAGAATTTCTGCAGAAAAGAGGTAAAGAAGCAATAAGTTGCGCTGAAAAGAGATGAATCAGCAGAATTTCTGCTCAAAGGTGGCTATTCATTTCCCTGAGCCAAAGTCACTCTTACAAAGAAGAGGTGGAGAGACGGACAATTCTGCTGAAATGAGCAGAAGCTGCTGAGAATTGTGCTGATAGGAGGTGAAAAGGCTGAAAATCCTGCAGAAAAGAGGTGAATCAGCAGAATTTCTGCTGAAAAGAGGTAAAGAAGCAGAAAGTTGCGCTGAAAAGAGATGATTCAGCAGAATTTCTGCTCAAAAGAGGTTTTTTCTGAAAACAGCTGAGATTTGTGCTGATAAGAGGTGAAAAGGCTGAAAATTTTGCAGAAGAGTTGAATAAGCAGAATTTGGGCTGAAAAGAGGTGAAAATTCTGAAAATTCTGCTGAAAAGAGGTCAATCAGCATAATTTCTGCTGAAAAGAGGTGAATGAGCAAAATTCTGCTTAAAAGAGGTTTTTGCTTAAAACAGCCGAAAAGGCTGGGATTTGTGCTGAAAAGTGGTGAAAAAACTGGAAAATTCTGGTGAAAAGGGGTGAAGATTCTGACAGTTGTGTTGAAAAGAGTTAAAACAATATAATTGTGCACTGGGGCCTCCCGCTCTGAGAACTGCTGCTCATCTCACTGAGCTAAATCACAGCTCACTCCAGCAAGCAAAATCAGTGACCACATTGATAATGTGTTCCATTCATTTCAATGGTCAAAAGTCATGGCACACATTAGCAGAAATAGCAGAATTTATTTTTTAAGTTTGAACATAGTATTTATACTATAACATAGTATTTCTTCTAAATCATAATATTTGAACCAAATGATAGTATTTCTGCCAAATCACAGTATTTCTGGTAAATCACAGTGTTTGTGCCAAATCACAGTATTTGTACCAAATCATAGCACTTGTGACAAATCATAGTTGTTAGCTGAATCTGTGCTAAAACATAGTATTTCTGCTAAAACTTAGTATTTATACTAAATAATATTTTTTCTTACAAATCATAGCATTTGTGCTGAACCATAGAAAATTCTGCCAAATCATACAATTTGTGCCGAAACATTATGTATGATTTATGATTTAGCAGAAACACTGGGACTTGGTAGAAATACTATGATTTACATGAAATACTTTGACTTAGCAGAAATACTATAATCTAGCAAAAAGTACTACAGCATAGCAGAAATTCTATCATTGAGCAAAATTACTAGGATTTAGCAGAAATACTATGATTTGGCACAAATACTATGTTTTAGCACAAAAAATATGTTTTGGCTAAAAAACTTATTTTGCAGTTATACTATGATTTGGAAGAAATACTATGCTTTGGAACAAATACCATGATTTGGCAGAAATACTATGAGCAGTAATAATATAACATAGCAGAAATACTATTATTTGGGTGAATGCTATTGTTTGGCACAAACACTATGATTTAGCACTGTACAGAATGGTGTACGTCAGTTTAATGCTGGGTGGTGCTGCAATAGTAGCTATCCTCGGTCAGAAGGAGAGGCTGACATCCAGGAATTAGATTACCACAGGTGGAGTTTATTGGCAGTCTGATGGATGTTACAGGGAGATATGGCATACAGTAGGAGGATGTGGAGGGGTGATATGGTGTGGTTTCTATGATTAAGAACAGGGTATACATTACAACAAGAATACGGATTAAAGATTTAAGAAACTGGCAACAAATTCCTCCACTACAAACCAGTCTGATACCACTTCTTTGCAGTGTTCACGTTTACTAAGGCACTACCCAAAAGGTGCCACAAGAGGGCACTCCAACACAAGAGATAACCTATGTACACTGATGCACTTAGTAACAGTCAACCTCCTACTTAGTCACTACGTAATACAGCGATATTACAGTGTACAAATTCACATAAATTTGCAGGGGGAACAAACAAAGCAGGAACAAGCCCAAAACAATCAAATAACTGTGCTGCCATAGCTATCGCTAACTAGCACATACGCTAAAGGTAACTAAAACCAATACACACAAGTAGCAGGGTAAACATCTTAAGCATGGAACATTAACTCACGTTTATGTGACACACACCATCCCCAACAAATACAGGATGGGCTATTTGCTCCCCTTCCCAGCAGCTCTCTCCTCAATCGTAACCACAGGAACAAAGGAAGACCATCTAGCTCAGAAGTCCCATGAATCCCCTCACTGCTCAGAGGCTGCTGGGTAATGTAGCTCACACTAACACAGGCTTTTCTACAAGCACAAATACTATAACATAGCAGAAATACTGTGATTTTGTTGAAATACTATGCTTTGGGACATATACTATGATTTGGCTCAAATACTATGATATAGCAGCAATACTATGTTTTGGTACAAATGGTGCGCTTAGGCACAAATATTATGATTTGGCAGACACTATGATTTAGCAGAGATAATATGATTTGACAGAAATACTAAACTTTGGCACAAATACTATAATTGAGTACAAGTACTTTAAGATAACAGAAATACTATGATTTAGCAGAAATACAATGTTTTTGCAGAAACACTGTAATTTCAGTCAAATACTATGAAATAGCAGTAATACTATGATTTGGCAGAAATACTACGTTTTAGTACAAATACTATGACAAAGCAGAAATACTATGACTTAGAAGTAATACTATCACAAAAGGGATTCCTCAAAATACTATGAAATTGCAGTAATTCTATAATTTGGCAGAAATACGGTACTTCATACAAATACAATGCTTTGGTACAAATACTATATTTTGGTTTGAATACTATGATTTGCAACAAATACTATGATTTGGCACGAGTAGTATGATTTAGTACAAATACTACGAATTGGCAGAAATACTGTGACTTAGTACTAATACCATAACATAACAGATATACTGTGGTGTTGCAGACAGTCTGTTTTTGCACAAATACCACAATATGGCAGAAATACTATGTTTTAGTACAAATACTATGATTTGGTATAAATATTATGTTTTGGCACATATACCTTATTCAGCAGATATCCTATAACATAACAGAAATTCTACGACTTAGTAGTAATACTATAACATAACAGAAATATTAATTGGGCACAAATACTATAATTTGGCACAAGTACCATGTTTTGGCAAAATCCCATAATTTGGCACAAATACTATGATATGGCAGAAATACTATGATTGGGTACAAATACTGTGATTGGGCAGAAATACTATGTTTCAGTACAAATACTATGATTTAGCAGAAATACTATGTTTTAACATAAATACTATTTTTTGGCAGAAATTTCTGCTAAAAGGTACTATTTCTGCCTTTTGGCAGAAATACTGTAATTTGGCATAAATACTATGATTTGGGATAAATACTATGATTTGGCAGATATACTATATTCAGCATATATACTATAACATATCAGAAATATTCTGATTTGGCCCCAAAACCATGATTTGGCACAAATACCATGATTTTTCAAAAATACTATGATTTAGCAGAAATACTATGGTTGAGCAGAAGTACTAAGATGTAGTAGAAGTACTGTGATTTAGCAGAAATACTATTATGGAGGAGTAATACTTTAACATGGGAGAAATATTGATACACACACACATACACAGAGAGCAAAGTGTACAGGGGCTGTTAAGAGTCTGGGCTTGGTATATCTAGGTCAGTTAAATTAGCTGCACCTGCTGTAATCAGCCCTTACACACACAGACACAGAGAGAGGTATAAGTTTTCTGCAGTGTATTTCTCACATTCAGGATTCCCCTCGAACAAATGGCCATAATTTCCTAACCGTAGGGGCTAGAATGCTCATTCTGACACCGTTTTGTTCAGAAGAGATGGGGGAATCTGCAGGTCTTCTTAATTCAGAGATAGAATATAAATTATTGAAGATATATGACTTGTAATACACTGGGAATCTCTGCATCCACACAATTTGCATTTCCTGCGAAAATGCTGTGTGGATGCCTTAACACTGAAGCTGTCTGCTGAAAAGCTGAAAAAGATGAAAAGTTGCATGGCGGTGAAAAAAACAGTGTCACCCTGAGCAGGATTCAAACCTGGCCCTCCTGGGCTCAAGGCGGCTACTCATCTCACTGTGCCAAACTGACTCTCACAAGGGAGGAGATGGAGAGACTGACAATTATGGTGAAATGAGCAGAAGCTGCTGAGAATTGTGCTCATAAGAGGTAAAAGGGCTGAAAATTTTGCAGAAAAGAGGTAAATCAGCAGAATTTCTGCAGAAAACAGGGAAAGAAGCAGAACATTGCGCTGAAAAGAGGTGAATGAGCAGAATTTCTGCTGAAAAGAGGCAGAACAACCTGGTTCTGCTCAAATTCACCAATCAGAGGTACTGCTTCTGTCTGCTTCATCAGGCTGTTTACTTGTATGTATTTCTGCCATGTGGTGTTGACAAGAATCTGAGGTCCATATTAGAAAAGCTGCTAAAATCATAAAACTTTGCAGAATTGTAATAAATTAGCAATATAAATTACAGGTCTGTGATAGTGTATAAATTTGTAGTGAAAAAAAATGTTGAACAAGGTGGGATTGAACTCACGACCTTTGAGCTGCAGAGCCGTGTCATTACTGATTGCGCCACCTGGAAAGGGGGCGGCGGTCTGAAAGACAGATACTTGGGCAGTCAGAAAATAGATCGCGGTGAGAGGCGAAAAACGCCGTTTTTTGGAGTTACAAAACGTCGTGTAACTCAAAAACTAGGAGGGCTAGCAGCATAATTCTTGTACTGGGTGAATCAGCGGACTTTGGTGTATTTTGACTGCGATTTTCATAGCTCGTTCTACCTCCGTCGCGGAGATATGACGAGAGAAGAAACGGCTTCATTTCCAGAGTTTGAAGACTGAGAGAAGGACAGATTTCCACCCTCAAACAAACGTAATTCATTGCTCAATGGTAAGATAATTGTAAAAACTGCTTCCACTGTGAGTGTCAGCAGTGTCTGAAGATATATTGGCACAAGCCTCATGTCCTAACTTTGCTTTGTTAAAGAGATATGGCAATTTGAAAATGCCTCCCGTTACAGAATTTCAGCTCTGAATTTCAAAACCTCCCCATAGACTTTGAATGGGGAGTTGTCAGACCCTGTGTCACTCCGAGGCAAATTGCGAAAAAACGGTAAACCTCACAATAAAGATAGTGACATTTTCTGAAAGCCAGCAAAAATACCTACGTTTTGATGTATAATTTGTGGGGGTTGAGTGGAAATTGTGTGAGTAGCAAGAAGTTGTTCAGACATGAAGAGAAAATTCAGAACGGACCAGCACTCACTCTGACTTAATTGCATAGCAACCATAGCAACGCATGTATTTTCTGAAAAATCACAAAGCTGCAACTGAAAACTTAAAGAGAGATAAGATTAAAACGGTAGAAGATCTGAAAAAGCTGAATCAGACAGGAATAGCCCAATAATCTGAGAACATTTTAAAGTTTGAATGGAGTTTCTAGGTGAAAGCATGACAAAGTAGTTAAGTTTCAAAGACAAGCAAGTTTTAGCAGAATTGTGGAAGTTTCCCATTCATTTCAATGGGACAAATTAAAGGAAAAAAGTGTAATATTTTAAAAAGTATAACAGTAATAAACACCAAAAGATATAGCCGGAATTAGCAGAAATAGCAGAACAGTTTAGAGTTTGAACGGAGAAAATCGGCTGAAAACTGAGGGAGTAGTTCAGTGCCAAAAAACGGGGCAGCAACTTGAAGAATAAAGTTTAAAACAGGAAAACAATAGTGTGGAAGCCCTTTAGGGCATCCACACAATAAAGAGAAACAGGAACTCAATAGTGTGGAAGCCCTTTGAGGGCATCCACACAATAATAAAGAACTAGAAAAATTTGCATTTCCTGCGAAAATGCTGTGTGGATGCCTTAACGCTGAAGCTGTCTGCTCAAAAACTGAAAAAGATGAAAAGTTGCAAAAAGTTGTATGGTGGTGAAAAAAAACATGTCGCCCTGAGCAGGATTCGAACCTGGCCCTCCTGGTCTCAAGGCAGCTACTCATCTCACTGAGCTAAACTCATTCTCTCAGAAAAGAGGAGGAGAGATCGATAATTCTACTAAAATGAGCAGAAGCTGCTGAGAATTGTGCTGAGAAGAGGTGAAAAGGCTGAAAATTTTGCAGAAAAGAGGTAAATCAGCAGAATTTCTGCAGAAAAGAGGCAGAACAAAAGAACAAAAGAGAAAACTGAAAACAGGTTTTGCCATGACCGGAATTTGAACCTGGCCGTTCTCGTCTCAAAGCAGCTACTCATCTCACTGAACCAAACTCTTTCTCTCAAAAACAAGAGATGGAGAAACTGACAATTTTGCTAAATGAGCAGAAGCTGCTGAGAATTGTGCTGAGAAGAAGTGAAAAGGCTGAAAATTTTGCAGAAAAGAGGTGAATCAGCAGAATTTCTGCAGAAAAGAGGTAAAGAAGCAATAAGTTGCGCTAAAAAGAGATGAATCAGCAGAATTTCTGCTCAAAAGAGTTTTTTTTCTGAAAACAGCTGAGATTTGTGCTGATAAGAGGTGAAAAGGCTGAACATTTTGCAGAAAAGAGGTGAATCAGCAGAATTTTTGCAGAAAAGAGGTAAAGAAGCAATAAGTTGCGCTGAAAAGAGATGAATCAGCAGAGTTTCTGCTGAAAAGAGTTTTGTTTTTCTGAAAACAGCCAAAAAAGCTGGAATTTGTGCTGAAAAGGGGTGAAAAAAAATGAAAATTTTGCTGAAAAGGGGTGAAGAAGCTAAAGTATACCAAATCAAAGTATTTGTGCCAAAACATAGTGTTTCTGCCATATTGTGGTACTACTACATTACAGCATGAATACGGATTAAAGATGAAAGAAACTGGCAACAAATTCCTCGACTACAAACCAGTCTGATACCACTTCTTTGCAGTGTTCACGTTTACTAAGGCACTACCCAAAAGGCGCCACAAGAGGGCACTCCAACACAAGAGATGAGGTGAATGAGCAGAATTTCTGCTGAAAAGAGGCAGAAGGTTCTGTATGTAGAAAAAGAAACACTGTTGAACCATGTGTGAAATAAATAAAGAAATGAAATGAAAGGACAACCTGGTTCTGCTCAAATTCACCAATCAGAGGTACTGCCTCAGTCTGCTTCATCAGGCTGTGTACTTGTTTCTGCCATGGAGCGTTAACAAGAATCTGAGGTCCATATTAGAAAAGCTGCTAAAATCATAAAACTTTGCAGAATTGTAATAAATTAGCAATATAAATGACAGGTCTGTGATAGTGTATAAATTTGTAGTGAAAAAAAAAAACGTGGACCAAGGTGGGATTGAACCCACGACCTTTGAGCTGCAGAGCCGTGTCATTACTGATTGCGCCACCTGGAAAGGGGGCGGCGGTCTGAAAGACAGATACTTGAGCAGTCAGAAAATAGATCGCGGTGAGAGGCGAAAAACGCCGTTTTTTGGAGTTACAAAACGTCGTGTAACTCAAAAACTAGGAGGGCTAGCAGCATAATTCTTGTACTGGGTGAATCAGCGGACTTTGGTGTATTTTGACTGCGATTTTCATAGCTCGTTCTACCTCCGTCGCGGAGATATGACGAGAGAAGAAACGGCTTCATTTCCAGAGTTTGAAGACTGAGAGAAGGACAGATTTCCACCCCTCAAACAAACGTAATTCATTGCTCAACGGTAAGATAATTGTAAAAACTGCTTCCACTGTGAGTGTCAGCAGTGTCTGAAGATATATTGGCACAAGCCTCATGTCCTAACTTTGCTTTGTTAAAGAGATATGGCGATTTGAAAATGCCTCCCGTTACAGAATTTCAGCTCTGAATTTCAAAACCTCCCCATAGACTTTGAATGGGGAGTTGTCAGACCTTGTGTCACTCCGAGGCAAATTGCGAAAAAACGGTAAATCTCACAATAAAGATAGTGACATTTTCTGAAAGCCAGCAAAAATACCTACGTTTTGATGTATAATTTGTGGGGATTTAGTGGAAATTGAGCGAGTAGCAAGAAGTTGTTCAGACGTGAAGAGAAAATTCAGAACGGACCAGCACTCACTCTGACTTAATTGCATAGCAACCATAGCAACGCATGTATTTTCTGAAAAATCACAATTTTGCAACTGAAAACTTAAAGAGAGATAAGATTAAAACGGTAGAAGATCTGAAAAAGCTGAATCAGACAGGAATAGCCCAATAATCTGAGAACATTTTAAAGTTTGAATGGAGTTTCTAGGTGAAAGTATGACAAAGTAGTTAAGTTTCAAAGACAAGCAAGTTTTAGCAGAATTGTGGAAGTTTCCCATTCATTTCAATGGGACAAATTAAAGGAAAAAAGTGTAATATTTTAAAAAGTATAACAGTAATAAACACCAAAAGTCATAGCCATCATTAGCAGAAAGAGCAGAACAGTTTAGAGTTTGAACTGAGAAAATCGGCTGAAAACTGAAGGAGTAGATCCACGGCGAAAAACGTACGGAAGCAACTAGAATAATAAAGAATAAAGAGAAACAGGAACTCAATAGTGTGGAAGCCCTTTAGGGCATCCACACAAATAGTGGAATAAAGAATAAAGAGAAACAGGAACTCAATAGTGTGGAAGCCCTTTTAGGGCATCCACACAATAATAATAAAGAATAAAGAGAAACAGGAACTCAATAGTGTGGATGCCTAAAGCATCCACACAATAAAGAGAAACAGGAACTCAATAGTGTGGAAGCCCTTGAGGGCATCCACACAATAAAGACTAAAGAGAAACAGGAAAACAATAGTGTGGATGCCATGAGGCATCCACACAATAAAGAATAAAGAGAAACAGGAACTCAATAGTGTGGAAGCCCTTGAGGGCATCCACACAATAAAGAGAAACAGGAACTCAATAGTGTGGAAGCCCTTTGAGGGCATCCACACAATAAAGTTTAGAAGAACAATACTGTGAATGCTTTTACAAGCATTCACACTAATAAAGATTACAACAACAATACTGTGAATGCTTTTACAAGCATTCACACTAATAAAGAGAAACAGGAACTCAATAGTGTGGAAGCCCTTTGAGGGCATCCATACAATAAAGAGAAACAGGAACTCAATAGTGTGGAAGCCCTTTGAGGGCATCCACACAATAATAAATCCGAGGAATAGTAATATGTGTGCCTCTTGGCATAGGCACACATAATAATAAGAATAATAAATCCGAGGAATAGTAATATGTGTGCCTCTTGGCATAGGCACACATAACTAGAAAAACTAGAAAAATTTGCATTTCCTGCGAAAATGCTGTGTGGATGCCTTAACGCTGAAGCTGTCTGCTGAAAACCTGAAAAAGATGAAAAGTAGCAAAAAGTTGTATGGTGGTGAAAAAACTGAAAATTCTGCTGAAAACAAGTGAAGAAGGAGAGATTTCTGCTTAAAAGTGGTGAAAGGCCAAAAATTCTACTGAAAAGGGGTACAGACGGCGAAATTTTGCTAAAAAAGTGGTGAAAAAAAACAACAACAACAACAACAACAACAACAATGCTGCCCTGAGCAGGATTCAAACCCAGCCCTCCAGGGCTCAAGGCAGCTACTCATCTCACTGAGCCAAACTCATTCTCTCAATGAAGAGGTGGAGAGACTGACAATTTTGCTGAAATGAGCAGAAGTTGCTGAGAATTGTGCTGATGAGAGGTGAAAACGCTGAAAATTTTGCAGAAAAGAGGTGAATCAGCAGAATTTCTGCAGAAAAGAGGCAAAGACGCAGAACGTTGTGCTGAAAAGAGGTGAATTAGCAGAATTTCTGCTGAAAACAGCAGAAAAAACTGAAAATTTTGCTGAAAAGGGGTGGAAAAGCTTAAATTTGTGTTGAAAAGAGTTACATAAGTTGAATTGGTAACTGAAAGAATTGTTGCCATAAGCGGGATTTGAACCCGGGCCTCCCAGTCTGAGAAAGGCTGCTTATCTCACTGAGCTAAAACACAGCTCAGCCCGGCAAGGAAAATCAGTGACGCCACTGATAATATGGCAGAAATGGGCAAAAAATATTGCATAAAGAATTCAATATCTCAAAAAGTATAGAAGTTATAAGCACCAAAAGTCATAGCTGGCATTAGCAGAAAGAGCAGAATTTTTTAAAGTTTGAATGGAGAACGTCGGCTGAAAACTGAGGGAGTAGTTAATCGGCAAAAAACGTACGGAAGCAACTAGAGGAATAATAAAGAACTAGAAAAATTTGCATTTCCTGCAAAAATGCTGTGTGGATGCCTTAACGCTGAAGCTGTCTGCTGAAAAGCTGAAAAAGATGAAAAGTTGCAAAAAGTTGTATGGTGGTGAAAAAAAAAAATTGTCACCCTGAGCAGGATTCGAACCTGGCCCTATTGGACTCAAGGCAACTATTCATCTCACTGACCCAAACTCATTCTCATAAAGAAGAGGTGGACAGACTGACAATTCTGCTGAAATTAGCAGAAGCTGCTGAGAATTGTGCTGATAAGAGGTGAAAAGGCTGAAAATTTTGCAGAAAAGAGGTGAATCAGCAGAATTTCTGCAAAAAAAAGACAAAGAAGCAGAACGTTGCACTGAAAAGAGGTGAATCAGCAGAATTTCTGCTGAAAAGAGGCAGAACAACCTGGTTCTGCTCAAATTCACCAATCAGAGGTACTGCCTCTATCTGCTTCATCAGGCTGTGTACTTGTATTTCTGCCATGGAGCGTTAACAAGAATCTGAGGTCCATATTAGAAAAGCTGCTAAAATCATAAAACTCTGCAGAATTGTAATAAATTAGCAATATAAATTACAGGTCTGTGATAGTATACAAATTTGTAGTGAAAAAAAAAAAGTTGAACAAGGTGGGATTGAACCCACGACCTTTGAGCTGCAGAGCTGTGTCATTACTGATTGTGCCACCTGGAAAAGGGGAGGGGGCGTCTAAAACACAGAGACTTGAGCAGCAATTGCTGAAAAAAACTGAAAAAGCAGAATTATCTGCTAAGAAAGAGGTGTAGACGCACTTGATGAAGATGGCTTTATGTGTAAGGGTACACTGAAGAGTGTCAAGAAAGCAGAGTGCATGCAAGCGGGAAAGATGTGTAGCAACTGTCACAGGTTGGACTCGAAACTCTGCCACCGGGTCTAACGGTAGCTGCTCAACCCTCTGAGCCAAATGACTTCAGCTCACAAAGACAGATATGATGAGAGGAAAAATGTGCACTGTGGAGCACAAGCTGAAATTAGCAGAAAAGAGGTGAAGAAGAAGAACTTTGTTCTGAAAAGAGGTGAAGAAACTGAAATTTGTGCTTAAAACAACTGAAAAAAATTGAGCTTGTAGCTGACAAGGGGTGAAGGAGATGAAATTTTTACTAAAAAAGAGCTGAAAAACTGAAAATTGTGCTGAAAAGAGGTGAAAAAAAAGCTGAAATTCTTCCGAAAGAGCAGAAGAGGCTGGAACTTTTCAGCTACTCATTGAGCCAAACTGGTTCTAACACATAACTGAAAAAAGGTGAAAAAGCTGACAACTCTAATAAAAACAGCAGAAGAGGCTGGGATTGAACCCACGAACTGTGAGCTGCAGAGCCGTGTCATTACTGATTGCGCCACCTGGAAAGGGGGCGGCGGTCTGAAACACAGATACTTGGGCAGTCAGAAAATAGATCGCGGTGAGAGGCGAAAAACGCCGTTTTTTGGAGTTACAAAACGTCGTGTAACTCAAAAACTAGGAGGGCTAGCAGCATAATTCTTGTACTGGGTGAATCAGCGGACTTTGGTGTATTTTGACTGCGCTTTTCATAGCTCGTTCTACCTCCGTCGCGGAGATATGACGAGAGAAGAAACGGCTTCATTTCCAGAGTTTGAAGACTGAGAGGAGGACAGATTTCCACCCCTCAAACAAACGTAATTTATGGCTCAACGGTAAGATGAATGTAAAAACTGCTTCCACTGTGAGTGTCAGCAGTGTCTGAAGATATATTGGCACAAGCCTCATGTCCATGAAGAGAAAATTCAGAACAGACCAGCGCTCACTGTGAGTTAATTGCATAGCAACCATAGCAACGCATGTATTTTCTGAAAAATCACAGTTTTGGAACTGAAAACTTAAAGAGCTATAAAATTAAAACGGTAGAAGGTCTGAAAAAGCTGAATCACACAGGAATAGCCCAATAATCTGAGAACATTTTAAAGTTTGAATGGAGTTTCTAGGTGAAAGTATGAGGAAGTAGTTACGTTTAAAAAAACCAAGCAAGTTTTAGCAGAATTGTGGAAGTTTTCCATTCATTTCAATGGGACAAATTAAAGGAAAAAAGTGTAATATTTTAAAAAGTATAATAGTAATAAACACCAAAAGTCATAGCACACATTAGCAGAAATAGCAGAACAGATTAGAGTTTGAACGGTGAAAATCGGCTGAAAACTGAGGGAGTAGTTAATCGGCAAAGAACGGAGCAACTAGAAGAATAATAATAAAGAACTAGAAAGCGAAAATTTCAGAAGAAATTTTATGTGTGCCTGTGCCGCTGCTATTCAGTGTAGTTTGCCATTCATACAGCTACAGAGAGCAAAACTCAGAAGAGCACCCATTCTCCACCATGAACTATGGTAAAAACAAACACCGCTCACGCTTCACAGATAACAGCTTACAGTTTTGTGTAAAGATGAAGTTATTTCGTACAGCGCCGATTTGCAGACGCTGTGCACACAGGTTCATGAGCAGAAGTCCCATTGTACCACGGCAGATCCGACAATGTTTGCATGAACACGCTTTGAAGCATTACGTTATGGACCACTTTTCACACATGGTTGGTGTACCCAAACAGCCGGCTGTAGCTTTTCAACTCACAGCCTGACACACACCCAAAAAACAGCCGAGAGAGCACAGACTACGCCCGAGAGGCGTGATTGCAGGTGCCGCTCAGGTGGGTCCACCTCCCCTGCAGCGGCACTGCAGACCACGCCCCGCCACACACGTCAAACACGTAAAATAAATATTTATGCACTTTTGCATTCACTTTTTGTTTTTTGTTATTTTTACACAGTGTTCTGAATGATGAACAATGGTCTACAGCCAATCTTGTGTATTATTATACAAACTTTGGTCGTAAGATTCAGATAACTATTTAATAAAAGCTAAATATTTTATATGAGAGTAAGAAAGAAAAGTATATCTTTGTGTCCACCTTTCTCTGTTAATGCCCTACCTGGCCCCCCGGCAAAAGCTTTGCTAGATCCGCCCCTGCACAGTTACCAGCTGTCAGCTACACAAAAAAAGGAGCTTGGTGTATATTTGTCTGTCAGAAACAGTTCATAACTTCCCTTCAACTCATTCATGTCACCTAAGGGTAAACCTGTTTCTCCATCACCAGTTCAGCTCTGATGATTCAGTAAGGACATCTCCTGATTTCATCTTCATGCTCCAGCAAACATCAACTGATACTAGAAATTAAAATCAAAAGAATTCTAACAACAGCTGATCAAGCTTAAACGTGCTGCTGTTGTTTAGCGCGATAAACAAACAAGAGAGAAAAGCCGATCATTGATCAGTTTCATGACTGAAGTTTCAACAGGCGAGAGAATGACAGGGGAGGCTGTCATAAAGTTCAACATCGGTAACATCGGTAACTTAGCGCGCACACAGCTGTATACAAACTCCGTTGTGCAGTACGAGTTATTGTAAGTGATTGAAAAAGTCAGCACAACGAAAATAAACTACACCTAAACTCGGTTTATATCTGACCCAAATAGAGTGCAGGTCATAACTTCTTACCTGAAATTCAGTTCACCTCACGCTCCTGCCTTCGCTTTCCCTGATCCACGATTGACCTCCGCGTTAGCAAATACCGGTCGATCGGCGGTAGCCTCACCACCTTGTATGTCTCGTTCGCGGCATGTCCTTTCTGTCACACACCGGTGGTAAGCTGCCCTCTGTTGTAGCTCCACCACCAAACAACTCAGTTATTTTTTCCACATCGACCAGCATCATCGGCCCATATAAACGAAAAATAAGTCCAGCTAAGACACAGACCCTTGCCGAGCGATCGGGCGATTAAACAAATTTTAGCCACCTCACTATCAGCCAAGCCTGGGTGGTTTTTCACGAAGGGTCGCTAGCGGCGCTAGCTAGCTAAGCTGGCGGCGCTAGCTAGCTAGCCGGCTATCAGCAACACTTAAGAGAATTGTCGCTAATATGGGATGTCTTGATAAAACGAGCAGATATTTGAAGTTTACACACCTACATTCTCACCTGAAAATATCTTAAAAGTGTATTTTGTGACCTAGAAACACGAATAAAAGACATATAAAACGAAGTGGTGTCCGCCATTGTTTGACTCGGTAGAGGCATGCTATGAATTGTGGGATATGTAGTTTTCACCAAGCATGGCACCCTTTAGGCCGTACTACTCCCGGTATACCACTAGAGAGAGCCAACACACCACAAATGAAGTCTGTTTCTATGGTGCCAAAAGCAGAATCTTTCTCAGGAGCCTAGAAATTGGCCTAAATTTGCACTAAAATCTAAATATTTCAAAAATTATAAAAGTCATAAACACCAAAAGTCACACCATACTAGCCCAGCTCCAGCCGCACAAAATGATGTAACATATGTACCCCTATTGTCAAAACTGTTTGGCAGAGGAGCGCGGGAAAATTTTCACTAAAATATTAATATTTAAAAAACTATAATATTCATAAACACCAAAAGTCATAGCACACCATTCCAGATCCAGCCGCACAAATTGAGGTAACATATATGAAGCTTTTCTCAAAACTGCGGGGCGTGATACGTGCCAAAATTTAGGCGGAAGATGGAGAATAATAATAAGAAGAAGAAGAAGAATTATAAATCCGACGAATAGTAATATGTGTGCCTCTTGGCATAGGCACACATAATAAAGAGAAACAGGAACTCAATAGTGTGGAAGCCCTTTAGGGCATCCACACAATTTGCATTTCCTGAGTCAATGTACACAAAGTGTACATTGACTCAGCAATTTTTTCAAGTATGTCATGCTTCATGTCTCTTGATACAGTTATTCGTGTCCCATCTTTCATGAAGGCAAGATCTCCCTGTCTAAGTCTGTACTCAACATCTACTGAGAAATTGAGTATATTAAAGAAGTCCGGCCACTGTTCTCTTAGTGAATGTGATGTCCCACAAGCTGACAGGATCTCAGTGTCTGCTGTGCTGCACTCAGTGTCTGATGATGTGTTGTGTGATGAAAGACTTAGATTAAGAGTTATGAGAGGGAGTATTTTCAGTGTTGCTTTTTCAGGCAAGTCTCCTATTTCAGTTAAATTGCAGAGGGCATTATTGAAGTCTTCATCTTCATACTGTAGTTTAAAGTCATACTGCAGCGACAGTTGATTCTTCAACTGATCTTTCAGGTCTTCAATAGAATCTGGTCTCTTACTCAACATCAACTTTCTAATATCATCATCACTGATGACAACTCTGAGCAACATTCCTTGGTCCATATTCATGTGATCCTGAGAAAAGAGACATGTATGAAATTCAAAAATTTAAGTTACTGTCACTCAACATAATATGTACCGCTTAAGTGTAATAAGCTGTCTTCCTTTCACTTTGTAAAGTGACCAGGGGAAAGGATCATTCAGCTCACACAACTCACTGACTGAGACAGTGGACAAATGGTTGCCACAGAGCTCATAGGCTCTAAAATGCTCATGATACCATGAGGTCATGAGTCTGCAGACAAATAATATCTCAATATTGATCACCACAACCTTTGTTATTTGTCTGAAATCTGGGAGTCCCGAGCAAGATCCAACAGAAACGACCATATCAGCACTGTATTTAATGCCATGCACACATGCAGAAGATGCCACAAGGACTGTGTTCTGCTGAGCATTCCTGTGAAAAAGATACTTCTGCACATTTTCAGGAAATGAATCAACCATCACAGACTTTGTCAATTTCAACAGATGCCTTAAAAAAAGAGGCTGATGACAAATGGAAGGACATCATTTTTTGGTGCCTCATAGCCAAAGTAAGTGCTATGTTCTTGAAATTGTGAGCATGACGCACAACTTCTTTGAAAAATTTGTGTTTTCCTTCAAAACGCATTGTCCACACAGCAGACAATGGACCAAACTTTTGGATTAATTGAGGGTAGTGCTCAATGTAGTGGTGCTTTGGCCTTATTGTTTCATTCGGGAACACTTTTTGAAATAGATGTCTATGTTCTGCAATCTTGCAGTCAAGAAAGTACATGGTTTCCTCTGTAAAGCTTGCAGACAATGACAATTCAACTACATCTTTTAAGTTCATCAAAACCTCCCAGGTTTCATCCCCCTCAGGAATGCGATGACCAACTAGTAGTGGCAAAAGTCGGAGAAGTGTCCAATTTTCATGACCATTTCCTCCAATTGTTCGCTTGGAGTAAAAGTTCTTTGTGATGAGCTGTGGTTGATTTGTTCTGTCTGAAAATGCATATGGAAATTGTTTGATTGCTGCATTCAAGACTTCAAGTGTGAAATATCCTTTTGATACGAGACCCTTCAAACACAAGGCTAATTCAAGTGGAACAACACCCTCAAGGAGATCATGCAAAAGGTCTGGCGGGTACCCATCAACAACATGAAAATGTTCCAAGCTTACAGTAAGAGGGCAATTTCCTTTCACACCATATTCTTGAGACATGGTAGAATCCTCCAAAACGTCACGTACATGTCTGTCATGACTTTCTTTAGTTCTTGGTTGAAACGTGCCTGTCCGCACTTCCTTGAGCTGAATTTCTTCCCGCTTTGCCATGCAGAATCTGTACATCCGACTGACTGTGAAGCTTTCAAAGAACCTTCCTAAAGAATGGGCAGCTAAATTGTCTGCTGCGACAAATAACACAGTGCCTTTGATGCTGGATCCTAACTGCTCAACATATACACCATGTTGCTCCAGTGAAACTAGGTCCTGAATGAGAGGGTGAAGAATTTCACTATAGCCGTATTCTTTGATGTAACTGACCTTGCAGAGCAGGGCAAGCTGAATAGAGTGAAGAGACGAGCGATATTTAGGGTGCAAATTGCCAAGAACCCAGTAAATGGCACAAAGTTTGTGTTTTCTTTTTGAAGTTCCCAAGGGATTAGCAACCTCAAAGTCATCAATGTACACGCAAAGAGCTATTCTGAACTCTTCTTCTGTCAAGAGATGATTGTCTTTGAATCGGAAACCATCTTTGTATGACTTGTAACCCTGTGTCACATTTGACTCAGATGACATGGCCTTATCCAAGATGTCCCTATTGCTTAGAATTGTCTGCAGCATTTTCAGTATAGGGACATACAAAAATGTGTGCTTGTCTTTTTTCAGCGTATACTCAATGGGCATTACCACAGGAAATTCTCTTAAAATGTATGCTGTTCGCTTGCTGGTAGTTGACAATGATCCTCCACTAGAAGTCCATTTCAGGAATGCATTATTATCAGTTACTACCTTAACTATCTCGTTCACTAAATAGTCATCCGACTGATGTAGTATTCTTTGAATAGAGGAATGGATTAATGGCTGTGACAGCAAATGAATTTGGTTTATCTGCTCTATAACATCTTGCAGGGCAGTTTCAGAGATGTTAAAAATCGAGGTCATTTTCAAGAACAGAGCAGCTACATTATGTTCCAACTGTCTCTCCAAATCTTCTACATTTTCGTCAGATGTTAATCCGAATGCTGTACCAGCAGCATCAGAATCACTGTCCTCGGGTTCAACAGTCACAGTGTCCTCAGGTCTATTAGTCCAAGGTTCCTCTGAGACATTCTCTGAAAAAATTTCAGATTTGAATATCATCCCACTGTCAAGCTTATGCTCTTTGCTTCTGTGTGCATTGAAGATGGAATAAATATTGCTCTTAAAGTTACAGCCCTGATATGGACAACTGACTTTTTGCTTCAGCTTTAAATGTCTTCGCAAATGGGTGAAAAAGTCCACTTCATTGCATGGCTCCACAAAGTCACACAGCTGGCAATGGAAAGTACTTTTCCTCCCTTTACCTCCATCCTTTTGGGCATGCAACCTTGATAGGTGTACCTTGAGTGCATTAAAAGATTTAAATGTGTACAGACAGTCTTTATAGAGGCAAGGAAGTGGTGATGTCCGTGTATGGATCCCATGTTTTAAGCGGTAATGCTTAAATAGGTAGCCTCTCTTTTCAGCACAGAATGTGCAATACTTACAAGTCCACTGCATCCGAAGATCTTGATGTACTTAATAAATCTGAAAAGAAATAATAAATTTAGCAGCTCCCTCAAAATCAAATAGACCATTAAAAAAAACAAATGATTACCTCAAAACTGTTGAGATGTGCAAATAAATGAGACGGCTCATTTCAAGTAAAATATAACAAAAGAAAGTATAAAGTTAATTTCATGTTCTAATAGTTAGAAGAAACAAAGCATGCATCTCTATTTTTGTGAGACTGAACTTTCAGAAATCCAATAGTGTGAATTACATTAACAGCTGTTATTACAACTTTTACTACAGCTTTTATAAAAATACAAATTCCCAAAGCTTTTTCATTGTGTAGGTAAAAATACCTTTACTGCTGGGATTGTTGAATGTATGGTATTCCCACCATCAGTTTACGCCTGAAGAGGGAAGGTGCACAGCAATTAAACGCAAACATTAAAAACAAAAACAAAAGAAAATAAAAGAGAAAACTAATATTACTTTAAATTTAACAGTGACAATCAAAAACTTCACCACAGTCAATATACTTTTAGTAAATGTTCAGTGGACTATTTCAAGATTTGAAACAATATAAAATATTTATTTCGCATGATCTACTTGAACAGGACCTTCTCTCTGCTTAATGAGCTCCTGGCATATAAATTAATCAGCAGGTAAAGATCTGAATGACAAATTAAAACTAAATGTGAAAACATTTATTTTTTTAACACAGTTTATTTGCATTATTTGTATTCAACTGTATACCTTGCAATATAGACATATACAAGTTACAGCTTAAACTGAATTTAGATATTACAACTGTCAGTGTATACTATCTGAAATATCTGTAGTATCACAAATGAGTGGACATCTGAAATTGAAAGCTCAATGCACATGCAATTTGTCCCGAGAAGAATGTTACAGTGGCTATAATATTTTTTTTTCCTCTTTTTGACAAGTAGGAATTGTCCTCAAAGATATTTTTAGTTAAAGAAATACAACTGCAGATGTTTAAACCATAATTACTAGACATGAGTGTGCTCCCCTGCAGAAAAGGACTGATAAACGACATGAAACTAACCTTGTAGTGGGCCATAATAAACAAAAAACAATAAATATCTGAAAAGTACGACTGTAAAACTTAATTAGCCACATTTGCCTCCAATGGGCCTCTGACCCATTCCGCATCCACACAGCTCTGCCTCAGTCTGCAACCTCTTACATCCTCAGCTCTGCTCCTGAAACCCATGAGATTCAGCTCTTGATTTCACTTATTTGCTCGGACTGGTTCTCCACACTCTTGTGGACTTGTTATACAGCTGAACACCAAAGGTCTGTCCCAAAACCCAGGAGGACCCGGTCTACGTTGGCCATGCAAGTGATGTCCTGCAATAGCTTGGTGAAATGGGCTGGTCTAGCCCTCAGATTTACGTCACCAGCTGTCTCAGTTGAGTTTAATAAACTCAGCCATCTGTTCCTTCCTTGCTAATATATAAATGAACATTGGAGTAAACGCTTGACTATCTCACACTTCTGTTTAATCAGTTTTCTGTTTAAAAACTGTGTGAAAACTATAACTTTAATCTCAGCCAAACCGATTTACTCAGGAACAAATAAAACACTAACAAAAGCCAAACAATATAGTTATCTAAGTGACTTATAGATCATGTTTAACTTGAGTAGCGAAAGACCGCGGGAGTTTGAAAACGATGTGCCGGAGTCGCTGTTCTTGCCGGTGTTGTGCCCAAAAGTGATTGTCTGCCAGAAACTGATTGCCGTCCGCGGGAGCGCGCGCAGCCGCTTAAAGCTGCAGCGCCCGGATTACTTGCGTTGCCAGCTACTTCCGTGCAACTGATATAACGTGGGGGTGGGGGCATGTATGCCTTTGTTATTAGGCAAAGGTATGCATTCATGGAACTTTAACGTTTCTTGTAACCGAATTATGACGCTTATCAGAAGGTTGCTTTCAGTGTGTAGTGCAGTCACGAATGACTATACGCATTACGATGGAATAATTAATGCCTACAGGTTTAGTATCTCTACTCTCGTTGTTCATATTTGTTATAAGACTGTCGAATAGTAGTTAAAACAATAAAGACCTATTGTGCCAGTATCACCATGACTTTTTCTTGTTTGTTCAGAATAATGACTGAGAACATGGCATTTTAGCACTACCGAAAAGTGATTGTGGCCCATAACTTGTCACTGAAACAATATTTCGGCTTCAAACTTGTTGGATATATTCCAGAAGGGTTACACGTGATATATTATATCCCAAAAAACTCTCCAAGAACTGCTGAATAACTTGTACGGGAACAATGAAACTGATTATATGCAATTTCCAGCCTGCCAAAAAGTGATTGTGGTCTATAACTTGTCACTGAAATACTATTTCTGCTTCAAACTTGGTGGATGTCATTCAGAAGGGTCCTCTGTGACATATTATATGTCAAACAGTCCCTTAGAACCGCTGGATAATCTTTAAAGTAGAGCTGGGCGATATAAGATTTTTTCATATCACGATATGTTTTTTTCATTTCAGGTGATAACGATATATATCACGATATAAGCCAAATAACTATATTTGTAAGATTTAAATGTGCCGTTGCTCACAAGTAAAATGTGAAATAATTAGCAGCTTGTTTTGATTTAAATATTTATTTCCCATAATAAGTTCAACAGGGTAGATGTACTTAAGGAACATGAGACTTCAGTTTCAGATAAATAAAGGCAAATATTGCAAACTACACAAAAGGCAGCCGCTAAAGCGTTTAAGTTTCAAAATAGAACAAACAAAACAGACCACTAAATTGTCAATTCCACTTAGAAACAAAATATTAATTCTAAAAATAAATCTTAGGTCGTTTTACAGAAGAACAGACAAAATTGACTAACTGACTAACTAACTGAGAACTAAAAGGAAATTCTCAATCTCTCCTTGTTGTATAGCTTAGCTTTTCAAACAGTTTTAACAGTTACTTTAGTCTGACAAAAGCCGAATGACGAATTAGCGCTTTCAGTCAGAGATTGAGCATGCACCGCTTTATTGTATTTCCAGACTTGCTTTCGGCACAATTTACAGTGCGCGCTACTCTGTTTTTTGTCAGACTTGAAATAGCCGAAATACCTTCACACTACGAAACTTCTGTGGCCCTTCCGTTTGACAAGCTCTCCGGAATTGGAACCATCATCTGTTTTTTCTTCGGTAACCTTCGCTCACGCTCTCGGTTGATTTTTCTCTAGTCGGCACACTCATTTCCTTCATTACCCGGGCTGCATGGCTGCAAAAACAAATACACATGTGCGCCTTGGCGCTTGTGCTGTACGTAACAAGTCACATGACGTGACGCTGCGGCTGTGATTGGTTCGGCTCTGCGCTACTTAATTTGGATTGGCTGTTCTTTTTTTTTTTAAGAGGACAAGAGAGATGAGGCCTATCACAATAGTTTAATTTTTCTATCGAGAAAAAGTTATTTCGCAATATATATCGTTATCGTTTTATCGCCCAGTTCTACTTTAAAGGAACATTAACATTGATAATATGCCATTTTCAGCCTGCCAAAAAGTGATTGTGGTCTTTAACTTGTCACTGAAACAATGTTTCTGCTTCAAACTTGACTGATATCATTCAGAAGTGTTAAATGTGACATATTATATCTCAAACAGTCCATTAGAACTGCCCAAAAACTTTTAAAATAACATTAATACCGATAATATGTCATTTTCAACCTGTGCATAAAAAGTCAAATTTCAAAAATGTTGTAATTCAAAAATAATACAAAAAAAATGAAAATTGCATATTGCCAGTTTCATTGTTCCCTTAATGGTTATTTAGCAGTTCTAATGGACTGTTTGAGATATAATATGTCACATTTAACACTTCTGAATGATATCAGTCAAGTTTGAAGCAGAAACATTGTTTCAGTGACAAGTTATAGGCCACAATCACTTTTTGGCAGGTTGAAAATGACATATTATTGGTATTAATGTTATTTTAAAAGTTTTTCAGCAGTTCTAATGGACTGTTTGAGATATAATATGTCACATTTAACTCTTCTGAATGATATCAGTCAAGTTTGAAGCAGAAACATTGTTTCAGTGACAAGTTATAGGCCACAATCACTTTTTGGCAGGCTGAAAATGGCATATTATCAATGTTAATGTTCCTTTAAAGGTTATCCAGTGCTTCTAAGGGGCTGTTTGACATATAATATGTCACAGAGGACCCTTCTGAATGACATCCACCAAGTTTGAAGCAGAAATAGTATTTCAGTGACAAGTTATAGACCACAATCACTTTTTGGCAGGCTGGAAATTGCATATAATCAGTTTTATTGTTCCCGTACAAGTTATTCAGCAGTTCTTGGAGAGTTTTTTGGGATATAATATATCACATGTACCCTTCTGGAATATATCCAACAAGTTTGAAGCCGAAATATTGTTACAGTGACAAGTTAGGGGCCACAATCACTTTTCGGTAGCACTAAAATGCCATGTTCTCAGTCATTATTCTGAACAAACAAGAAAAAGTCATGGTGATACTGGCACAATAGGTCTTTATTGTTTTAACTACTATTCGACAGTCTTATAACAAATATGAACAACGAGAGTAGAGATACTAAACCTGTAGGCATTAATTATTCCATCGTAATGCGTGTAGTCATTCGTGACTGCGCTACACACTGAAAGCAACCTTCTGATAAGCGTCATAATTCGGTTACAAGAAACGTTAAAGTTCCATAAATGCATACCTTTGCCTAATAACAAAGGTATACATGCCCCCACCCCCACGTTATGTCAGTTGCACGGAAGTAGCTGGCAACGCAAGTAATCCGGGCGCTGCAGCTTTAAGCGGCTGCGCGCGCTCCCGCGGACGGCAATCAGTTTCTGGCAGACAATCACTTTTGGGCACAACACCAGCAAGAACAGCGACTCCGGCACATCGTTTTCAAACCCCCGCGGTCTTTCGCTACTCAAGTTAAACATGATCTATAAGTCACTTAGATAACTATATTGTTTGGCTTTTGTTAGTGTTTTATTTGTTGTTATTATTTGTTTTATTTGAGAGATTGAAGACATTTGATTGACCTACAATTTGCTGAAAACATTTCAAACTGAGCTGAAATTAGTAATGCATTTTAAGATATGTGGTGTTATGAAAATTACTATAAAATAAAGACACCGACTTAAAGATTCAAAAACCAATTAGTTTGTATTAATCATCAACCATTAATAAATAATTGGAAATCATGCAGCGATTGCATGCTTATATACACTGCTTATTTGTTTCTACTGTTTGATATTTGTTCAAAGATTTCAATACTAAGATGTAAACTATCTATAAAAATACATCCTGTGTGTCTTTGAACAGTGGAATCATACAAACTTAATAAAGATAAGTCAGAAAACACAGTCTCTGTGTAGAGTTCTAAGAACAATTTTTTTTTAAGTTAATCGAACTCAAGTAAATTGAGTTTATCATCTTTTTTTAACAGAAAGTACTGGTAACTTATTTAAACAAAGTGTTAATAGCAAGTTGATAAAAATTGAGTTCAGTCAATTTAATATTTTTAATTAAGCACAATATTACATTTTACAGTGCACAGGTGTGCCACCAATTTACTCACATGGACTCTACTAACCTATCAGAAGCTTATTCAGCTCAGAAAGGAATCGTCTAGAGTTTTCTTATTAATTAACAATAAACTTAGTGTATATGTACTCCTAAATTTGATGAAAGTGATAAAAATAGACAGCTCTGTCTCTCTTTATTCTGACATTTAACTAATTCAAAAGATATTTCAATATTTATTTATTCAAAACAAAACAAGTTTACTCTAAATTGATGTTGTACAGTAAAAAAATGTTCTTGTGTTTTCCATAAAGTGTATGTAAATATCTGGTTTAAACTGTGAATATACTGCTGTGTATTAAAATTCCTCTTGTTTTGCATAGAAATATACTGAACAACATACAAAGCATAATATATAAAATAACATCTACCAGAGTTTTTTCTTTGAAAGAAGCCCCTTATGTCCATTCTTGTATATCAGTACATTACTGAAACCGATTTATTTAGCCGTGGAGGGTAACAACTGAAAATATGAAATAAACATACATGTAAGCTAAGACTCTCTAAAGAAACAGCATTGTTGTTGTTCAGCTTTTCATTTCGCCATTTGTTGATTCACTTGAAGAGCAAGTAACATAACATGGGTCAAGTGATCAGTTTGATATCAATCTTTCGTGATACACCGTCATATTTACATTATTTGTACAGTACGAATGATTTGCTTTGGTACCTGGTCAAACTTCAGTTCTCCTCTGTCTGCCTGGCTGCGCTTCTCCAACAGCGCACTCACAGGCAGCAGCTCCCCCGCCCCCTCGCTCAGTCGCTTAGTGTCTGAGCTTGGATCATACCAATATTAGGGGGGATTTACGCACAGTCATAAATTCCCACAGTGTGCACTATGTACTTCGAATATTGTGTGTAGTTTTTTGTTTTATACAGTTGTCAGCCAGGCATCTAACTATGAAAAAATTACACTCCAAAAGACCCCGGGCTTCTGAAAAAACAACCCGGGCTTAAGCCCAGTAAGCCACCCCACCGCTCCGCCACTGCTTGCCGCTGCTAAAACTAAACAAAGCTCCCTGAAAGGCACAGCCAATAACATTGGCCATATGTGTCACATGAGGTAGGACTCCAGTAGAGAACGTAATTTAACTCTTTCTGCACCACTGGGTGAATGAGACGTTGACAGATCTTTTTTTTCTTTCTATCGGGTTTGTATTTCTTTACTCGAAGAGATCAAATCATTGGTGGGGACAATTCAATAATCGCTGGATATTGGTGGGGACATGTCCCTTCCGTCCATGCCAAATCGACGCCCTTGCTTGGAGTCATTTTTGACTTGGTGTCATTTTCCTTGGTGGCGCTGTCACTTGGTGTTCACTTGCTCTGCGGTAGAGTATCACTTCCTGTTCCTGCCAGTGGCAGTGGTGTTTCTGAGTAGCTTATCTGCTTAACAATTTAATTAAAAACTTTTAAATGCATTCTTTTTTCATAGTATAATCTTCACGTGCTTCATCCGAAGCACACTTTCTGTGTACTCACTACCTAATTTATAGCCAAAGTATTCACTCACTGTCTCTGTACTGTTTCGCTAGCTTAGCTTAGCTCATAGCCGACTCGTTAGCACCATGGCCTCTTCACCTGTTCCTCCTGCACTTTCCTGCTCATTGTGTCAGATGTTTAGCTACTACTCGGCCTCCTTTAGCAGTAATGATACCTGTAACAAATGTAGCATATTTGCAGCTCTGGAGGCCAGGATTACTGAATTGGAGACTCGGCTTTGCACCCTTCATTCACCCGTAGCTAGCCAGGCCCTGTAGCTGGTGCAGCCGAAGATAGCGTAGGCCCCGCTAGCTGTTCCCTGGCAGACCCCAAGCAGCTGGGGAAAGAGGGCGGCTGGGTGACGGTGAGGAGGAAGCATAGTCCTAAATAGAAGCCCCAGGTACACCACCAACCTGTTCATGTGTCTAACCGTTTTTCCCCACTCGGCGACACACCCGCCGGGGGTCAAACTCTGGTAATTGGTGATTCTGTTCTCAGACATGTGAAGCTAGAGACACCGGCAACCATAGTTGTCAAGGGAAAGTTGTACTCTAGTGGTCAGTATAAGCTTTTAATGATATAAGTTTGCATATGATAGAATACTGCATGATGACCTTTTTTATGACTTAGACTGTTGTCCACTACAAGACTGTTTTATAAATTCTTTCTCACAACAATAATAGCTGAACAAGCTGTTATTATTTCACTCCTGCCAGGAAGAGGAGAGCTGGACACTCTTATCTGGCGCTCCCTAACAAGAAGAGGGGCCGCGTCCTTCTGAGTCTCATAACACACACACATACACCTGAACCACTCTTATCTTCACTCCCTAAGCACTAACATTCCTCTGTGTATGAATAGACGTATTCACTGTTGTATTGCTTTGTATATAAATAAAGACCAGAGCGGTAACAGAGCGCTGATCACAGGGCCCCCACTCTGATGTGAGCGTTCTGTGACCGCCCTTGCAAGTGAATGCTGCAGCGTCTGTGTGTTTCTACCCTTAGACTCTTAGCTCAAGAAGTGTCTTTAGAATAAATCTCTTGACATTAGTCAATTGTCTTCCAGGGGCCAGAGCAGGAGACATTGAGGGAAATTTAAAACTACTGGCTAAGGGTAAACGTAAATTCAGTAAAATCATAATTCACATCGGCAGTAATGACACCCGGTTACGCCAATCAGAGGTCACTAAAATCAATATTGAATCGGTGTGTAATTTTGCCAAAACAATGTCGGACTCTGTAGTTTTCTCTGGTCCCCTCCCCAATCAGACCAGGAGTGACATGTTTAGCCGCATGTTCTCCTTAAATTGCTGGCTGTCTGAGTGGTGTCCCAGAAACGATGTGGGCCTCATAGATAATTGGCAAACCTTCTGGAGGAAACCTGGTCTTGTTAGGAGAGACGGCATCCATCCCACTTTGGATGGAGCAGCTCTCATTTCTAGGAATATGGACAAATTTATTAAACTCCCCAAAATATGACTATCCAGAGTTGGGACCAGGAAGCCGAGTTGCAGTCTTACACGCCTCTCTGCAGCTTCTCTCCTCCTGCTACCCCCCCAAAAATCCATCTCCATTGAGACTGTGTCAGCTCCCAAACAGACAAAAAACAAACCAAAAACCAGCAATAAACAACTTAAACATAAAACATCAAAAAGAAAGAACAATACAGTATCCACATCTGAACCAAAGAGTAAAACAGTGAAATGTGGATTATTAAATATTAGGTCTCTCTTCTCCAAGTCTCTGTTAGTACATGACTTAATAATTGATCAACAAATCGATTTACTCTGCCTTACAGAAACCTGGTTGCAGCCGGATGAGTATGTTAGTTTAAACGAATCAACACCCCCGAGTCATTCTAACTACCAGAAATCTCGAAGCACAGGCCGAGGGGGCGGTGTGGCAGCAATTTTTCACACCAGCCTATTAATCAACCAAAGACCCAGACAGACTTTTAATTCATTTGAAAGCCTGATGCTTAGCCTTGTCCACCCCAGCTGTAAAACTCAGAAACCAGTCTTACTTGTTATCATCTATCGTCCACCTGGGCCTTACACAGAGTTTCTCTCTGATTTCTCAGACTTTTTATCTGATTTAGTGCTCAGCTCAGATAAAATAATTATTGTGGGTGATTTTAACATCCATGTAGATGCTAAAACTGACAGCCTCAACATGGCATTTAATCTGTTATTAGACTCAATTGGCTTCCCTCAAACTGTAAAAGAACCCACCCACCACTTTAATCACACTCTAGATCTTGTTTTAACATATGGCATAGAAACTGAACATTTAACAGTGTTTCCTGAAAACCCTCTGCTGTCTGATCATTTCCTGATAACATTTACATTTACAATAATTGATTACACAGCAGTGGAGAGTAGACTTTATCACAGTAGATGTCTTTCTGAAAGCACTGTAACTAAGTTTAAGAATATAATCCACCCACTGTTATCGTCTTCAATGCCCTGTACCAACATACAGCAGAGCAGCTATCTGAACGCTACTCCAACAGAGGTCGATTATCTTGTTAATAATTTTACCTCCTCACTACGTACGACTCTGGATACTGTAGCTCCTGTGAAAACTAAGGTCTCAAATCAGAAGTACCTGACTCCGTGGTATAATTCTCAAACACGTAGCCTAAAGCAGATGACTCGTAAGCTGGAGAGGAAATGGCGTGTCACAAATTTAGAGGATCATCATTTAGCCTGGAGAAATAGTTTGTTGCTTTATAAGAAAGCCCTCAGCAAAGCCAGAACATCTTACTATTCGTCACTGATTGAAGAAAATATGAACAACCCCAGGTTTCTCTTCAGCACTGTAGCCAGGCTGACAAAAAGTCAGAGCTCTACTGAGCCAACCATCCCTTTAACGTTAACTAGTAATGACTTCATGAACTTCTTCACAAATAAAATTCTTATCATTAAAGAAAAAATTACCAATAATCATCCCACAGATGTAATATCATCTACAGCTACTCTTAGTACCATTGATGTTAAGTTAGACTCTTTTTCTCCAATTGATCTTTCTGAGTTAACTTCAATAATTACTTCCTCCAAACCATCAACGTGTCTTTTAGACCCCATTCCTACAAAACTGCTCAAAGAAGTCCTGCCATTAATTAATTCTTCGATCTTAAATATGATCAACCTATCTCTAATAATCGGCTATGTACCACAGGCCTTCAAGCTGGCTGTAGTTAAACCTTTACTTAAAAAGCCATCTCTAGACCCAGCAGTCTTAGCTAATTATAGGCCAATCTCCAACCTTCCTTTCATATCAAACATCCTTGAAAGAGTAGTTGTCAAACAGCTAACAGATCATCTGCAGAGGAATGGCTTATTTGAAGAGTTTCAGCGTTCGATACTGTTGACCATAATATCCTATTAGAGCGAATAGAACATGCTGTAGGTATTACAGGTACTGTACTGCAGTGGTTTGTATCATATCTATCTCCAATTTGTACATGTAAATGGAGAATCCTCTTCACACACTAAGGTCAGTTATGGTGTTCCACAGGGTTCAGTGCTAGGACCAATTCTGTTTACATTATACATGCTTCCCTTAGGCAGCATCATTAGAAGACATAGCATAAATTTTCACTGCTATGCAGATGACACGCAGCTCTATCTATCCATGAAGCCAGGTAACACACACCAATTAGTTAAACTGCAGGAATGTCTTAAAGACATAAAGACCTGGATGGCCGGCCGCTAACTTTCTGCTTCTTAATTCAGATAAAACTGAGGTTATTGTACTCGGCCCTGAAAATCTTAGAAATATGGTATCTAAGCAGATTCTTACTCTGGATGACATTACCTTGGCCTCCAGTAACGCTGTGAGGAACCTTGGAGTCATTTTTGACCAGGACATGTCCTTCAACGCACATATTAAACAAATATGTAAGACTGCTTTCTTCCATTTGTGCAACATCTCTAAAATTAGAAATATCCTGTCTCAGAGTGACCCTGAAAAACTAGTTCATGCATTTATTACTTCCAGGCTGGACGACTGTAATTCATTATTATCAGGATGTCCTAAAAACTCGCTGAAAAGCCTTCAATTAATCCAAAATGCTGCAGCAAGAGTCCTGACAGGGACTAGAAAGAGAGAGCAGATTTCTCCTGTTTTGGCTTCCCTTCATTGGCTTCCTGTTAAATCCAGAATTGAATTCAAAATCCTGCTCCTCACATACAAGGTCTGAAATAATCAGGCCCCATCTTATCTTAATGACCTTGTAGTACCATATCACCCTATTAGAGCACTTCGCTCTCGCTCTGCAGGCCTACTTGTTGTTCCTAGAGTATTTAAAAGTAGAATGGGAGGCAAAGCCTTCAGTTTTCAGGCCCATCTTCTGTGGAACCAGCTTCCAGTTTGGATTCAGGAGACAGACACTATCTCTACTTTCAAGATTAGACTTAAAACTTTCCTTTTTGCTAAAGCATATAGTTAGGGCTGGACCAGGTGACCCTGAATCCTCCCTTAGTTATGCTGCAATAGACGTAGGCTGCCGGGGATTCCCATGATGCATTGAGTTTTTCCTTTCCAGTCACCTTTCTCACTCACTATGTGTTAATAGACCTCTCTGCATTGAATCATATCTGTTATTAATCTCTGTCTCTCTTCCACACCATGTCTTTCATCCTGTTTTCCTTCTCTCACCCCAACCGGTCGCAGCAGATGGCCCCGCCCCTCCCTGAGCCTGGTTCTTCCGGAGGTTTCTTCCTGTTAAAAGGGAGTTTTTCTTTCCCACTGCCACCAAAGTGCTTGCTCATAGGGGGTCATATGATTGTTGGGTTTTTCTCTGTACCTATGAAGCGCCTTGAGGTGACTTTTGTGATTTGGCGCTATATAAATAAAATTGAATTGAATTCATTTGTAATATTCTTTGTCAATATTCTTGATATTTATTTATAATCACCTCTGTTCATTCTTGATATTTATAATTGAGTGATCTGTATATATTAGTGCCGTTTCTTACATTTGTAAACATATTGTATTGTTTGAATAGTATTGTTTGAATAGTTTAGTCTGTTACTGTTACTGTCTTGGAGCAACTGTGACCCACATAATTTTACTTAGGGATTAATAAAGTATTCTGATTCTGATTAAATAATTAATGAAACATTTAATGGCCTATTTAATTCATTCATTCAGGTCACTTCTGGCCCTCCATAATAACAAAGGCATAAATGTGTTTTTTGCACGTTATCCCAGTTTGATCCTGTCTATGTAAGGAATCTGGACCCTACAGCTTTAAGCAGCTGCGCGCTCCCGCGGACGGCAATCGCCTTCTGGCACAACACCTGAACTATCGCGAGACTCAGTGATCCTTATGGAGTGAATGGAGAATGACGCGACTATTCGTTCAACAAGCCCTGGTTTGGCTTTAGGTGTACACGTTGCTAGGCAACACTGTGACCAACTCCAACAGAAACAAAGACTTCGTTTTCTGCCACTGACTGAATGAAACACCCAAAAGTCACAGCGATGGCAGCTGAACACATCACGGGGCTGAAGCGGAAAATCAGACTGCTCGGTAAGTTTGTTCGGCGGGTTTCAGCTCAGCTGGAGGCAGCTGTTCCACCTTAGCGGCTTGTTCCACTCTTCGTGTTCCAGATGTTGCACTTTCTGCAGTTTATCACAGATTTGAGCGATGAAAGAGCTCACGGATAAAGACGCTTGCTGTCTCTACTTCGTGTCGATTAGGACAAAGTTTCGACACTTGCAGCTGATCAGTGTTTTTAAATGAGCTGCAGAGAATTAATAAAACGACTCGTCTTCTAAAATTCTCAGTGCCCTGAACTGTGATTGATATTTTAAGCTGTAAAATAAAATTAAACAACAATGTTATTGTTTGTATAGTCTCCAAAACACCTGGGACTGATTACTGAAGATAACGATTTGTTTTACACATGAACCATAGCTTGATTCTCGTGACAATCAGATCTGTATTATGGAGGTTCATGGATAAACCTTCAGTCTGCTTCCATCCTGAATGATCGCTACTCCTCATCTGAAATCCCATCTAATCAATGTAAATCATACAGTCGCTGTGAGGTAAACACAAGCAACAGTGGTCTGTCTGTCTGAGGCAGGTTTACTTTAATTTTATATAAAACAGTGCAACCTTATTTTGGTTATATCGAGCAACAGCTGTGACCATCTGACAGGTACACTCAGGGTCCTGCTGAGTTCCGTTTTTCTTCCATCAGAGGAAAAAAAACGATGGCACAGAAACGCACAGGTAGGCATCCAGCCTGAGGATATTTCATTTTAACTTTATGAAGCATTTTACAATCAGCATGATTTACACAGTTATTTGAAGATACACACAGCACACAGCTCTTTCATTACTCACATCTGTGATAAACTGCAGAAAGTGCAACACCTGGAACATGAAGAGTCGAGACGAAGCAGCTGAGTGAAAAACAGCAAACTGCCATTTAGGTCCTTAAATGAACTTTAACACTCTTAGAATTGACTTACAGCCGATAAATTCAGCAGGTGACTGTGGGTCACCTGTTTCTCTGTATCTCCACCATAGAGGTAGAGAGAAAAGCGTGCTATGACAGACATGAAGCTGCCATCATGAAGAACCAGGAGCTGATCCATCAGCTGAGGGAGGACAACAGGAGGCTGCACAGGAAGCTGGCAGGAGCTCATGCTGTAAGATGGTCACAACACAAGCTAAAGATGTTTGAATGCTGATCTGAACTTTATTTAATTTAAAATAAAGAAGATAATAGTGCAGTCACACACAGACTGAGAAACCTGGCCTACCTAGCTGGAAGCCATTTATGGTCCTTATGAAGCTGGAGACAACAATCCTCCTTCTTTTCCTCTTTTTTAACCACATTTATCTCACTCAAAAAATGTGTTTTAGAATTCATTTTTGGTTACACTGGTGTCTGCCTCTTAGCGTGATGAGCAGGTGATCAGAGCAGCCTTTCAAAACAGAGCAAGGGAGAGGGAATCCTACCGCAACAAGTCTGTGAAGGTGAGAGGAAGCCTGTGCACGCACCCTGAACTCCGATTTTACTTGAAATGCAGTACTGTGAAGAACTAAGTCCGCCAGTGACTGAGCAGCAATAAGCTGCAGCAATGTTTCTGTGACTATCAATCTGTCACATCACTGTGGGGCAATTTTGGTCCACTCTTCTTGACAGCACTGATTCAGATTCGACTTCATTAATCCCAAAAAGAGCTTTTTGCTTGCAGCTTACACATAACACACAGTCTTTAAACCAGCTTTGATGCACAGTAAAGCAGAGATCAAGAAAAATAACATAAGGATTAAATAAATAAATAGAATAACAAGGAGAAATGTATAGGAATAAACATTCACAGAAATATTCATCATCTGTCAGCAGTAAGTAATCTAAGAGCTGAGAAACGAGGATTTTAGGTTTCTGAATTTTAATGAAGGACTTTAAGTTTAGTTTATTCTACACTGGGTGGGGTCCAAGGTCACGGCGACCAACTTATTAACAACACTGCCAAGCAAGTTTCTATCCTTGATACATACTGATCCAGCAGATAAAAGAAAATCTTCAAAGACTTTCAGTAAATTAACAATAAAAATGACATAAAACTTCCCTACTAACACATTCTCTGTTGACCCTGTTTTACGATGGAGATATTTGTCAAAGGCTGTGCCGAGATATTTATAAGACTGCACTATCTCACAAATAACACTCGCTTTATACTCGGGGTTATGCGTCTGAAATCAATGATCATTTCTTTTGTTTTTGACACACATTTAGCTCCAGATAGTTATCATCACACTACTTCACAAATTCAGGCAAAACAGGGCCGTGGACAGACTCAGAGGACAGTGATATCAGGCAATTATAAATCTGTCCTCATAAGAAGTCCTGCAGCTGTCGGCATACATAATAACAAGAACACATCCCTGAGGGGAACCAGAGCATGACACAGTCCTGCCGGACATTTGTTAACGAGGACCCGTCGGACTCTTCAGTAGGAAGTTTAAAGTCAGCATCAGGAGCTGTTCTGGAAGTTTAGAACGTGAGGCTGCATCTTATTAATAGCAGAGAGGTCAGCAAACAGAAGTCTAACGTGAGGACTGGATTTTTTGAGGTGCTCTTAGACAGACTTTAATATAAAGGGTTTAGCATTATCAACACTTTCACTCTGCTGATGAGCAAATTACGAAGGATCAATTTTACCATTAATGGGGGATCTAATAACACTTTAAAGATCTTTTCCAAGGTTTTAATTACCAGAGTCATGTAAGTGCAACGTGAAATCAGTTAGTTCATTTGAAGTTTTGGTTGTAGGGATAGGTACGATCACTTCACTGCGGTTTGCACCATTCATTTCTGCATAGCTCTCTGAGCTCTGCAGCACCTTGATTCTTTGATTTTCCAGTCGTTCTATTGGAAATGGTGCTCATCCCGATCAAACTGGGTCATCAACATTGTCGCATGATGACCCAGTTTGGTCCGAGCTTTAGCTGTGGGACAGATGGCCTCACACCGACTCTGGAATACTTGAGTATGTAGAGGTGTCCACGGTCCACTCAGTGACTCGTAGGTCCCTAAATCATCAGCCCTCCATGGCCTTTAACCTTTAACATGCTCACTAAGGTGTGCAGACTATCTGCTAAAGCTGTTTTGGGTTTGTCATGTCCAGTGTTGGGACTAACGCGTTATTAAGTAACGCGTTACAGTAACTACGTTATTATTGTGGTAATGAGCACGGTAACTAGTTATTATGCCAAAACCAGGAATGCGTTACTCGTTACTGGGATTTAGATAGGCTCGTTATTCGTTACTTCGTGTGGTGGCTATCGCGGAGCTTCCACAGATTCAGTAACATTAGCAAGTGGTGGAGGCCAGCAGGTGGATGAAGGAAAAGGGAGGCAAGAGGAGAGACCCGAAGCGGCCGCCGGTCCGAGTTTCAGGTGAACTGAACTTCAGGTAAGAAGTTATGACCTGCAGTCTATCAGTCAGATATAAACCAAGTTTAGGTGGAGTTTATTTTCGTTATGCTGACTTTTTCGTACTGCGTGCTAGCTAGCATGACGGAGTTTCTATACAGCTGTGTGGGTGCTATGTTACTGATGTTGAACTTTATTTTGTTCATACGTTTAATTATTAGAGTTGCCAACCGTCCCGTAAAAAACAGAATCGTCCCGCATTCAGAGAAAATATTACGCGTTTTGTATTGAGCTGAAAAGGAACACAGTTTGTCCCGGACTTCAGCTGGAATGAAAAAAGACACAAAGCTGAAGCTGCACAGCTGCCTCTTCTCCTCTCATTCTCCCCCCTCCCTCTCCTGTTTCTACTTCAATCATGAAACTGATCAATGATCAGCTGATCGGCTTTTCTCTCTTGTTTGTTTATCGCCCACTTTGCGCCAGAAAGAGGAAACCAGCGGATGTCGCGCTAAACAACAGCAGCACGTTTAAGCTTGATCAGCTGTTGTTAGAATTTATTTAATATTAATTTCTAGTATCAGCTGATGTTTGCTGGAGCCACAGCTGTAAAAGCTGCTGGTCATGATGTCGGTTTGGATATGTGGTGAGAGGGAAACATGAAGATGAAACCAGGAGATGTCCTTACTGAATCATCAGAGCTGAACAGGTGATGGAGAAACATGTTTACCTGTTAGGTGACATGAATGAGTTGAAGGGAAGTTATGAACTGTTTCTGAGAGACAAATAACACCAGGATCCTTTTCTACGTAGCTGACAGCTGGTAACTGTGCAGGGGCGGATCTAGTAAAGTGTTGCCAGGGGTTCATGTAGGGCAGGGGTGGGCAATTCCAGGCCCCGAGGGCCGGTGTCCCTGCAGGTTTTAGATCTCACCTTGGGTCAACACACCTAAATCACATGATTAGTTCATTACCAGGCCTCTGGAGAACATCAGGACATGTTGAAGAGCTAATTTAGCCATTTAAATCAGCTGTGTTGGTTCAAGGACACGTAAAACCTGCAGGGACACCGGCCCTCTGGGCCTGGAATTGTCCACCCCTGATGCAGGGCATTAACAGGGAAAGTGGGGCACAAGGAAATACCTTTCTTTCTTATTCTCATTTAAAATGTCTAGCTTTTAAAAAAATAATTATCTGAGTCTTACAACAAACAATTGATAGATTGATACATATATACCATCAGAACAGTGTACATCACTGTGACAACAGTGTTTATTTTCATTCAAAGGCTTTATGATTTTTCCTATAATGGTGGGCTGGTCTCTAGTCAAAATCCCAGTCCAGCCCTGTATGCAGCTCATCTGCAGTCTGGTGTTACCTACATCTTCCTATTCAGAAGGCAGAATTTCCGAGTTCTGAGTACAATCAAAAGCACCACGACTGCAGTTTTTATGTTGGATGTAAAAAGCAGGCTAGAATCATGCGGCGGTCAATGACAGTCCAGGCGTGGGATTTCTCTCGTGGAAATGTGCACATTATTTTTTCCTTTCTATTGGTAGGTGGCACAGTGCACTTGTGGCAAGTAAGCAAGCTAGAAGACTGGCAAACTTGCTGGGTATCCAGTTAGAGAAGCAACACATTAACAAGAGAATTCTGAGTAAAACCAAAGTTACTTTCCCTAGTAACTAGTTACTCTGAAAGTAACGAGTAACTTGAAGTAACTGAGTTACTTTTGATAGAAGTAACTAGTAATGTAACTAACTGCAGTTCGTCTTGTAACCTTCCGATTACAAGACGAACGGCCAACTCTTGAGCTACAATCGCCCCAGGAAGGAAATAAAGGAAGGAAGGAAATAAACTTCAAAAACAACTTTAATGCTGCACTGAAAATACAAAACAAAGGCTGGCCATGAACGAGGGTCCAAAACTAAAGAGCCAACAGCTAGAAGACACGCAACCATGAGAGAGGACACAACAAAGAACTGAGACAAACTGAAGGAACAAATAGGCATGTCAGGGAGGACAGCTAAACCTAAGTGAGAAAACAAGACAAGGAATGTAAAACTAAATACAGAGCACAAAAGACAAAAAACCCAACAAAGTAAAACAAGTAACAGATCTCAGGAAATAAACAAACTTGACACAGAGAGCGCAGGGGGCAGGAAAACAAACCCAGGGAATTACAAAGGACAGAATCAGGGCTGAGAAAAAAGAGAAAATGAACTAGAATACCAAACTGAAAAAGGCCAGAAAAAAAGAGCAAACTAACCTTCCTGTCGTGATCGGGTCAAATTGCCCCGATTTACGACTTAAAACACTCATAAATATTGTGTTTTACATGTGATTGCCTCCAGGCCTTATGACATCTTCCACACTACTTGAACATATAAACGTGATGAGCACTTCTTTCATTGAATTTTGAGTGTTTTAATCAACCTTGAATCTGTGGAGTTCCCGGTCAAAAGTGACCACCTTAGGAATTTCACCTGAATTTTGGTGAAAAATATTTGTTATGCTAATTTAAGAGCTGTTAAAACAGACTGGGAGGGGGTGCACAAAACTGGAGTGCTAAGCAGAAAGACACACAGGTGAAAATCCAAACCAAAGGCTAACAAACTGAAGATATCTAACAATCACAGCAATAACCAAAAACTACAAAAGGAAAAAGACTGAGAAAAAGGATCATGACGGGCTTTTGCAGTTTCTCTGAGCTTGTTGTGAGTTCACTGGAACGTCCTCTTCTGAGAAGACTGTGTTAACACACCTGAATTCTGTAGACCTGCTCACACCGATGATGATCAATCAATTAAGTGTGTGATTACATACATTTTTAATTCCTGTGGAAGCAGCAGGGTGTTCTTAGTTCTTCACAGGACTGCACACTAAATCTGTTGTCATGGTCCGCATGCATGACTGTACTGCATTCCCCCTCTGCATGTCTCACAGGAGATCATTGAAACACTAGACGAATGCGTGCTATCCCACAGGAAGCGTTTCAATGCCCTAAAACATGGCACTGAGATCTATGAGAGGCGCCGTGAAGAGCTGAAGATGGAGTACCAGAGAATGAAACCAGAGCACAGAGCAGCGCCCCCTGGTGTTCGCACTTTGAAAAAAGAGGAGAATGCCATGGTAGTTACCTCTCTGATTCAAAAACAAAAAAGTGTCATTGCCTCTGAGTTTCTTTTTATATGGTTCTCATTTGTTATAAGATGTGCATTGTGACAGGTCAAAGGTCACAATGAGCAATGATTCGTGTTTGTGTTCAGAACTTGCGGGTCCTGGAGAACAGTCTGGAGAAAAGCCAGTTTAAGTGCAAGGAGGCCAAGAACATCATGATTGACTACCTGAAATTAAAGAGTCACTTACAGGTCAGTCCAGCATTCCTCGTAAACCGCAAGACTTTGTCGGCACCGTCTCATGTAACGGTTTGTGTTAAATATTTTTGAAACAGTCACTGCAAAGCTGGTCTCTGAAAATGGTTATTTTGGTCTTCGCTCTCAGCATAAATTCTGTTTTAGGCGTTAGCAGACACCTGCATGCTCGTACTTGAGCACAGTCTCTTAAACACTTCCTGTAAGATCTCTGTACTCTGCAAAATCCGCTCTTTGAGCCTGACGTCATTAGCCGTTTCCGGGTCCAAAGTCAAACGAACACTGCAGCATCACTGAGAGTTACAAACAGTCTGAAGTGTAGAGGGAGTAGAGCAGTGGCAAGAGGACACATCCCTGTGGTGCTCCTGTGTTGATGGTGATGCTGTTAGACATGCATCTACCCACCCTCACCACCTGTGGTCTGCCAGTGAGGAAGTCCAACACCCATGCACACAGACGGCTGTTGAATCCCAGTTCATTCTGCCAATAAAACACTGCGGGATCAACCTGTGATATTTTACCACCAGTTTTGACCATAATGGCATTGACCTTATTGTACCAATAAAGTGAAGCATCTGCAAGTCCATACACACACTTTTTTAGTTTCCATAGAACATTGTCCTTGCCAGCTTCAGGTGGGAGGCGAAGATAAATGTCTCTTGACAGTTTCATTCCCTGCGAAAAGGCATATGTAATGTCCATTTAATTCACTTTCCACTTGTTTTGACATATCACAGCTAGCACCAGTCTGCGGGACTCAGATGCACATGTTGGAGAGTCTTTCTGTAGTTCTTGAGTATTTACCTCTTCAAACCCCCGTGCCACAAATCGGGCCTTCGGAACAATACCATTATTAGTTTCTTTGAGTGTACAGACCCATCTAGTAGACACACATTTTTGACAAGGTCTTTCACTTCATCAAACACACCATTACTTTGCCAGTTCTCAATCTCCTTTTTGGCAGCATCAAAGGAAATATCTTTTGTTATTAGTACATCTGCATCTCTGTTTTCAGCTTCAGTGCAAAGACCATCAGCAAATGACATGTCTAAAGCTTTCTTTTCACCTTCACTACTATCAGGCTCAAGATATTGCACATTGTACCAGTTTGTGCATTGCCCTTTGGCTTTTCCTGCTCTGCCTAATACTCTGGCTGTATGTTGAACACCGTTGTCTCTGTTCGTAAAAGTGATCAGCTATCCTGCTCTTAACTTTACATCTGCAGAGGAGACAGGATCAGTGTATGTAGAAGACTGTGTCATAGACATGTTACTGTAGTGTTAGTTTCTCTGTCACTAGTGATCTCTTCTTCCTCACTAATACTCTGTTCACCATCGGGTGCTTCTGTCTCATCATTTTCAACTGTGTCTTTGTTGTCATTGTCATCATCAGTAGTACTCTGTGGTATTTGTTTATCTCCAGTCTGTGCATCCACTTTACTCAACTTTGACTTGTGCACTCTTACAAGAGTCCCGCCATGTCTTACAAATACAACAGCTCCATCCTGCCCAATAACTACACCTGGACCCTTCCTTTCTGAATACTCTGCCTCAGTAAATGCTTTCCTGGAAGCATGTAATGCTGATATGTGTTCAGCTACTCTTGCGCTTACAGTTGTGCCCTCTAAGGCAGGTGGCTTATCCATCAACACAGAAGTAAGGTTGGGGTTTTGGCCAAACACAAGTTGATGTGGACTATAACCATGTACATTAAGCATACTGTTTTTGGCCATGAGGGCTCAGTCTAACGCAGTGTGCCAGTCACATCCTCGTTCCTTTTTTACCTTCAGGAGGATTTCTGTAAGTGTCATGTTATGTTTCTCCAGTAGTCCGTTGCTCCAGGAACTATACCCCACCGTTGTCTTTACCTCAGTGTTGGCGTTTTCAGCCATGTCCCGAATCTCCGTGTTGTTGAACTCTCCGCCGTTATCTGTGTAGAGCCGTCTGGGGGCATCATGAATACTTATCCAGGTGTGAATGAAGGAGTTGACGATCTCTGCAGCTTTCTTTGTCTTTACGATGCTGCCGGCACTGAAGCGTGTGAAGTGGTCGATGATGTGAAGGCTCCAGCTCGTGTAGATCCATCGCTACTGTCTCATTATACTCAGAAGCCAGAGGTAGACCAACAGCAGGTCTCGGCTTGGTTTTGCAATATCTCTGACAAATGTCACAGTCATGAACTATCTCTTGCAGAATAACTGCACATTGTTGGTCTGTATTGCCAGAGCTTTGGATGAGTCTCAGTAACCTCTCTGCAGATGCATGACCAAACTGTTTATGAAGTTTCACAAGAAATTTCTCTGTTTCTCTTTTGTAGACATTTCAGCAGTTACAATGAGAACTTCATTTTCATTGCAGCTTTCTGTAGTATTTTCATCTCTAATGTCCACACAATAGTGTCCCGAACTAGTGAGCTCTAAGGGAACAGGCTACTTGAACAACACTGTCATTCTCCATGTCTAGAAAAGTCCCTGCTTTCTTGATAGATGATTTCCTCAGTAGTAGTGGAATGTCAACAGGAACTACTTCACTTTCAATGTCACATTTCGTTTGTCCAATTTTGGCCGGAAGTTTCACTTTTCTGCTGGAATACACTACACCGCCATCCTCAAAGCGAAATGGTGTGGAGCTGGGGGTTTCTGATTGCAGCAACTTGTTTACTTGGCCTTGGCTGTGGTCACTCATGTAACTATCTAACCACTTCTGACTGCAAACTGTACGTGCACATGCAGTATCAATAATGGTTGACCCCAGTGCTTCAGTCAGGAAGATTTCAGAGTCTGTCATTGAGGCTTTAGCGTACAAAGTAATGTTACACTCCTCCATGTTTCCATCTTCAGTTAGCTTTACTTGGTCACCATTCCGACGAGGACAGTCTTTAGCCCAGTGGTAAGTACTGAGACAAATAGCACATCTTGTTCGCTTGCCAAACTTGTCAAGTGGGTTGGTACCTTGTAGTGGTTGTCGCTGTCCACTCCGCAACAAAGTACCGTTGTTTCGTTTGTATTTGGGACCTTTTTGCTCCGTAAGGAAAACTGCATCTTGGTTCAGTTGAATTCCGCTGAAAACTCCGGCTACTTTCCCTCCGAAAATCCGTTTCAGTGCAGACTTCATAGACACAAATGTTAAGTCGGTGCAAGGTGTTGACTTTTCTCATCAAGACAAACTGTATCTAGAAGCTTAATGCTAACACAGCGTCAGGCAGCGTCATGTTGTACTTTTTCATCCGGTTATAACGCTGTTCAAAGTCTATAATGTAGTCTGCCATGGACACACTGTGGTTCTTTGCAATGGAGTCAAAACACGAGTAAGCTTCATACGTGTGGTCTTTTTCTTCTCTCTGAAACACCGCGTCTAGTTTTGCAAGTAGTGTTTCCATACCGTCACCTTTGTTCAAATCTTCCGCGGGTATCTCCATGGCTGTTTCTCTGGCTCTTCCCTCGAGCCTCAGCGCCACCGCGAGTGCCTACTTGTTTTTATCCAGCTCTGTAACTCGTCTCCAAATATTGACTTCATTCTTCCAGCACTCGTATGGCCTGGCTTCATCAAGCTGCGGTGGTACTTTATAATTGGTAACCATCCTCTGATACCAATGTTAAGTCAAAAGACACGACGTCGTAGTCTCACTCCAAGCACTTTATTCGTTATGCCATGTTTTACTGCTCACACACAATAACAACAACTCACCGCGGGCAACAGTACTCTCGCAAAATAACAGAAAATAACAAGTTAACACTGCTATCACTTCCAACATAAATGAAGACAGAAAACTAAACAGCAGTGACGTTTTTGGGTTACTGAAGTTGGGCTAGCTGGTATATAATGATGTGCTACATGATCGCTAGCGACACAGCTATGTTAGCATAACATAAACACAGTGAAGCTGGAGGATGAACGCTAACTTTTTTCCACTCGATAAAAGTTAAGGTGAGGGTTCCCGATGGTTAGGAACAAATGCAATCGCATGGCAGGATGCTGTAAACGGACCAAACTTCAGTCAGGAGAACAACTGAGATAATCCATCCACAATACCAGGTTAGTTATTAATATACTGCTGCATGGGCTGGGCGGTAGTTACACCGTAAGTCTCCAAAAGTTGAATCTGTTCATCTGGACGTAGCGTTTTGTGGGAGAAACGTTTCGTCACTCATCCAAGTGACTTCTTCAGTCTCAGCTGACTGCAGGTTTCCCCAAACCTTATAAACAGTACATTTGCATAATGACTGAAACCAGCCCACTGAAGGAACAATGGGCTGTGAGGTAAGTTCCTTAATCATAATTATGCAAATTCCCATGACCATTGATCAACAATCACTGACCAAAACCCACTGATCAACAACCACTGATCAATGGCCATGAGTACCATTCACAGAGAGTTGGGGAATGGCTGCAATCACAGCATTGTAAGATGGTGACAGATGTACCCTTAGGCCCCCTCCTCGATTCAGAGATGGTCTTTCCCTCTTCACGTAAATGGCCTCCTTGACTCCGCACTCAAACCAGCGTTCCTCCCTGTCCAGGATGTGTACATCCTCATCATTGAAAGAGTGTCCACTGGCCTGTAGGTGTAAATAGACTGCAGAGTCCTGGCCTGACGAGGTAGCTCTTCTGTGTTGTGCCATCCACTTCGCTAGAGGTTGTTTGGTTTCCCCGATGTATAAATCCTGGCAATCCTCCTGGCACTTAACAGTGTACACTATGTTACTCTGTTTGTGTCGGGGGACCCGATCCTTGGGGTGGACCAGTTTTTGGCGCAGCGTGTTTTGGGGTTTAAAAGCCACAGAGACCCGGTGTTTAGAAAAAATGCGTCTCAACTGCTCCGATACTCCTGACACATATGGGATCACTACAGGTTTTCGCTTGGGCAGTGGTTGTCCTTCTCTCCTGGATCGGCTGGAGCTTTCTTTAGGTGCCTTTCCCGTTTTGACAAAAGTCCAGCTGGGATAACCACATTTACTCAGGGCCTTCTTGATGTGCTGTTCTTCTGCCTCCCTGGCCGCTGTGTCAGTGGGGATGGTGTTCGCTCTGTGTTGTAGTGTCCTGATGACACCCAGTTTGTGCTCCAGTGGATGATGAGAGTCAAACCTTAGATACTGATCCGTATGTGTAGGTTTATGGTACACGTCAGCCTTTAGATGTCCCCCATTACTGATGGAAATCTCACAGTCTAAGAAGGCTAACCTGCCACTTTTCATATCCTCCCTGGTGAATTTGATGTGTCGGTCCACCAAGTTAATGTGATCTGTGAAATGTAGTACGTCCTGAGATTTGATTTTCACCCAGGTGTCATCCACATATCTGAACCAATGGCTTGGTGGTGTTCCAGGGTAGGATAGCAAAGCCCTCTTTTCCACTTCTTCCATGTACAAATTGGCCATGATGGGTGAAACTGGGGAGCCCATGGCACACCCATGTTTCTGCCTGTAGAACTGACCCTTGTATGTGAAGTAGGTGGAATGAAGACACAGTTCCAAAAGCAAACACACTTGGTCGATGCTGAGAGTGGTCCTGTTGCTGAGGTTGGTGTCATCCTGTAATCTCTTACGGACTACCTCCAACGCTTCCGTGACTGGGATGCAAGTGAAGAGAGATGTAACGTCGTACGAGACCATGGTTTCATCTGCCTCCATAACGACATCTCTCACCTTCTCAACAAAATCCAGGGTCTTCTGGATGTGGTGTTCAGAGCTGCCCACCAGCGGGTTGAGGATCAAAGCCAGAAACTTGGAGATGTTATAGGTGACCGAGTTGATCATGCAGACAATCGGTCTTAAAGGTGCACCCTGCTTATGTATTTTCGGTAAACCATACAGACTTGGTGTAGACTCCCCTGGGTACAGCCTGTGGTATGAGGTCCGGTCAATAGCCTTGTCTTGTTCCAACTGCTTCAGACAGTCTATCACCCTCTTCCTGTAACCACTTCCTGGGTCTCGTTTCTGCGGAGCGCGGAGTCAAGGAGGCCATTTACGTGAACAGGGAAAGACCATCTCTGAATCGAGGAGGGGGCCTAAGGGTACATCTTTCGCCATCTTACAATGCTGTGATTGCAACCATTCCCCAACTCTCTGTGAATGGCACTCATGGCCATTGATCAGTGTTCTTTGATCAGTGGGTTTTGGTCAGTGATTGTTGATCAATGGTCATGGGAATTTGCATAATCATGATTAAGGAACTGATCTCACAGCCCATTGTTCCTTCAGTGGGCTGGTTTCAGTCATTATGCAAATGTACTGTTTATAAGGTTTGGGGAAACCTGCAGTCAGCTGAGACTGAAGAAGTCACTTGGATGAGTGACGAAACATTTCTCCCACAAAACGCTACGTCCAGATGAACAGATTCAACTTTTGGAGATTTACTTTCCTGGATGATTGAGAATGCATCAAGACGTTACACCGTAAGGTTTTAATAACTGTGCTTTAAAATGAACAGTGGTGATAAAAACCGAGAGAGGCCGACAGTGATCACTGACTGTTTTTAGGGGCTTGTTCAGATTAAATAGAACAAGATACAAAACATGTTAAAAACACAACAGCCTTAATAAACGCATAGTTTGGACCCGGAAGCAGGATTCATCACATCATCACTTAAAGACCAGATGGGGTCTGATTATAGGAAGTCTGAGGGTAGTATAGTAAGTTTATTTTTTTGTAAGTGTAGTATTAGTGAACACAGAATATTGTATATTTTATGCATTGATTTGATGTTAATTTGTTGATCGCTTTGCCTTATTTGTGCTCAGGGGTGATTTTAGCCCATTTTTGGGGGTGCTTCAGCACCCCCAGCACCCCCTTCAGCACCCCCAAAAATTAATCAAAGCACCCCAAAGATTTCTTACTTTTTTTGACAATATTTGCTGTTTGTGTGACACACTACTAAAAATATAAAAAGCATACAGTACTTAATTGAGACGGAACATTTTAACAACAAAAGTATAGATAACCCCCCCAAATGGTTTGTTCCAGCTTGCCTCTCCCCTACTCTGGCTCTAGCGTCCTTTCTGCCAGAGCGATGGTGGCTGAGACGCAGCGGAGCTGAAGTGTGAGTGGCTGGCTTAGAACAGGACATGTTAGCTGCATTTAACCTTCAGTTACTCTTTATATAGTTAGGTAGGAGTCAGACCATGTTTCTTTTTAGCTGAAAAACATTACACCCAGCTAACCTGCAGTGTTGAAAACGTGTTTTCTGACGATGTTTGCTACCCTACAATCCGTCCTGCTCTGTAGTAAAATCAGCAACATTTGACCGTCCTGTTGCTCCCATTGAAATGTATACAGCCTATTTAAAATCTAAAACTTAAAATTGTCTGTAGCCTGCTGTTGTTACCACTGTCCTGTTTGGAATGGAATGAGAGAAGCTGGTTATTTTGTCATATGTGCCGATATTAAACCCAGGAGCAACATTCAGGTAAAAGTGTAAGAACAAATGATCCGCCAATCAAGAATAATGTTGGATCAGTGTTTCAATATTTATATCTTTTATTAGATGTACATGTGGTTTGGTTATTTGCCTTTTGAGGGAGAGAGGAGGAAAGAGGGGAACGTGAGGAGAAAGTATAAGGTCAGGAAGAACCAGGTAAGAAAACAGACAGGGAATACTGACAGGCAAAACAGAAACCGTTAAACTGCTTGAGAGACTTGACCACCAAATATGATAGACAGATTTGCCAACTTCAAGGTGAGGCGACATAGGTTAAAATAAAAGAAAAAATCTGCAGAGCCATAGCAGTATCTGCAGTACAGATCTTTTCATACATTGTATACATTGTACCATAGGCAAAGTTGCCTCCATTTTTATAATTTTTCTATCAAATTTTTGTACATTTGTACATAACATTTCAAGGACTCTATTTTTGAAGTTTATTTTTATGTATCTGTATTATATTACACATACACATTAAAAGTGAATCTCTGGCCAAAAAATGCACTCAGTTTACTTTTTACTCACTATGAGCATCATTCATCATTTTCCCCCAGTAATTAAGGTTAGGATATGTATTTTTTTTATTCCAGTCCATTCTTCTGTTGCAGCATTTAAATAACCTTTATCAGATTTTATGGTTTTGTTACAGACTTTAAAAAAAGTGTTTTGTTTTTCTTTCACAAATGTGGGGATTAAATTGTGTTAAAATGTCCAAAACAGTGATGTCATGTTTTATGACGAGGACCCAGGCACAGAGAGACTTGATGAATTTAAGAATCTTATTATTTAATAAAGAAATTTGCAGACTTGCACAGAGATGTTAAAATTATGATGACTGATAACGGAGATGAAGACAACAGAGGATGAGGACAGGGAGGAACAGGGGTTTAAATGCACCAAGGAGACAATCAGAGGGAACTCTGTACAACTGGAGACATTTAAGGATGCAGGGACTGACAGAGACAGGGAAGAAGTCTCATTATGATGAGTAAAGTGTATCTTGGCTGGCTGGGCAGCTCTCTGGGTGCTCAGCACCCCCAAAGCTCTGGTCCTAGAATCGCCCCTGTTTGTGCTTCTGCCTGCATTTCTCTCACTTTTCCACCTTCAGGATGAGAGTCTGGCGTATCAGAGCCAGCTCGACAGTCTGCAAGCAGAAATCCTGAAGCACAGAGAGGAGCTTCGCAGTCTGCAGGTTGTGAATACTGACAGCCAGCTCTCCAAAGAAGCTGCTAAGGTGACCTGTAATTTCCTTTGCTGTGACTTCAGATTAAGAAACACTCAGCATCGCTTACATTATCCAGCTGATTTGCCAGAGTAATAAATGAAGGAGTCACTGTATCTCACAACTTACCACCATCAGCCTACGTCTTCTTCTGCTTCGCAGGCTGAGTTGCAGCAGCAGGAGGAGCTGCTTCACAAGGAGTGTAAGGAGAGGGAGCAAGTGATAGCAAGCTACAGGAAAAAGGTCGATGAGCGCAAGGCCCAGGCTGCAAAAGTTGAGAGAAGGGTGAGAGACATTTAATGTACTCAGTTTTTGTAGATGAGTAACAAATAAAAGAGCAAAGATATAAAGAAGTGCCTTCCTGCTCACGCCACCACAGCAGGCCAATCACATTGATGTTAGTGACAGAGATGTTTGGTGACATCATCAGTCTCTCCAACGGTAGAAAGATGTGAGGTGAGGGCAAAGACATAGACTTCTCTTGTCCACATCTTTGCCTTTCCTGTCCCCCAGTCATCTCTGTACCGATTGTAATAACTTAAGAGTAAGAAAAAGTAATAAAAATAAACAAATAACAAAGATCAATCAAGTGGACCAGCATGGCAAAGCCGTAATGATCCACTTGGGAAAATAAATGTGTTGGGCATTTTTCTTGGTTCTCAGACAGTAATTGTGATTGCTACAGTGCTGAACGGAAAAAAGTGGAGTGCCCGCTCTGGGTCAGGGACGAGTTCCTGCCCCAAGTGGAGGAGTTTAAATATCTCCGGGTCTTGTTCACGAGTGACAGGAGAAGGGAGCGGGAGATCAACAGATGGATTACTGCAGCGGCCGCTGTGATGCGGACACTGCAACGGTCCGTCGTGATGAAGAGAGAGCTGAGTGTAAAAGCGAAGCTCTCAATTTACCGATCAGTCTACGTCCCTACCCTCACCTATGGTCACGAGCTGTGGGTAGTGACCAAAAGAATGAGACTGCGGATAAAAGCAGCAAAATGGGTTTCCTCCAAAGGGTGGCTGGTCTCTCCCTTAGAAATAAGGTGAGAAGTTTGGCCATTCGGGAGGGGCTCAGAGTAGAGCTGCTGCTCCTTCACATCGAAAGGAGCCAGCTAAGGTGGTTCGGGCATCTGACAAGGATGCCCCCTGGGCGAGGTTTTCCGGGCATGTCCCACCATGTCCCATCTCTCGGCTGGCCTGGGAACGCTTTGGTGTTCCCCCGGATATGCTGGAGGAGGTGGCTGGGGAGAGGGAGGTCTGGGCCTCTCTGCTTGGGCTGCTGCCCCCGCGACCCGGCCCCGGATAAGTGGAAGAAAATGGATGGATGGATGGACAGTGCTGAATGGGACAGGCGAAAAAAGAAAGAAACTGTTGTGGTTATAATAAACACGCCCACACCTACCTTCAATCCAGAGCGATGATGTTGCTTCAACAAAAAAAAAAAAAAGACAGAAAGGTGTGAGTTGAGACCACTGAGCACACATAATCATGCTCAGCCCTGCGCATCCTCTGACCTACAGCCCATTAACCGCAGTCTGTTTCTTCAAACACAATATTATGATTCTGTAAAGTGAAACCAAGTCACTGACATGTGCAGTGGTTGCTGTTGCATCGTGCAGGTCCAGCGAGCAGCTGTGCAGCTGGATGAACTAAGCAGTGAGGTCCAGCACAGCACCACCAGGATGCTGGCTGAAGAGGAGAAAGACATCTCGACTGCTGAGGAGGCCTTCAGACGCATCAAAGAGGCCACAGGGATCACCGATATAAAGGTGCAAAGGTGTCCGCTCGTTCTGCTACACACAGCGTGCTTCCTGATATGCGTTTTCCTTTCAAGCATTTTGTGTTTGTAGGAGTTAGAGGAGCATTTTACGTCTCAGAAGGAGACACGTCGACATCTGGAGAGGCGGCAGGAGGAGAACGAGGAGGTCCTGCTGCAGCTGAAGGAGCAGAAGGAGCTTCTGGAGCAACAGTTTGAAGAGATGAAATATTCTGGGGAGGCTAAACTCTTCAGGTCAGACACATATTTAACTCTGTCATGCAGCAGCTGTCACAGTGTTTGTGAATCATATGGACTCTCTGTTGGTGTGATTGGGACTCAGAGCATCACACGAGTGTCTAATGCTTATTCTGAAGCGTCTGCTCTTTCTGTGTGCTTTTTTTAGCCACCAGCAGACGCTGCAGGAGCGTGAGCAGCAGCTGCAGGCTGAGCAGCAGAGGTGCGATGAAGCCGAAGAGCAACTGGATTGGCTTGTGAAAACCCTCGGTGCCGTCCGACACGGAGTTGAGCACCTGGCAGACAATCTTCAGCACATCTCACTGGTACAAACAACCACAGTCTATTAGGATTCCTGATGTTACCAAAAGGTCTTCAACGTCAACTTCTCCATTTACTGGGGCAACATTGATTTTAACTAAAGCCTTAGATCAGGGGTCCCCAATCCCAGTCCACGATGGCCGGTGTCCCTGCAGGTTTTAGATGTGTCCTTGATCCATCACAGCTGATTTAAATGGATAAATTACCTTCTCAACATGTCTTGAAGTTCTCCAGAGGCCTGGTAATGAACTAATCGTGTGATTCAGGTGTGTTGACTCAGGGTGAGATCTGAAACCTGCAGGGACACCGGCCCTCGTGTACTGGGATTGGGGACCCCTGCCTTAGAACATAGAAACTGATTCTTACAGGCATGCTGTGTGTTGTCAACATATAGAGAAGGTAAAAATGTCACATCTGACCTCTCTTTCAGGGTCAATAGATAAAGTGATACTAATGCTATGGCCACTGTTTGTATTGACAACAATGATATATAGGGATATCACATTATAGTTTGCATTTGACCTCTGACCTCACTTGTACCTTTCACATTAGCCTGTCTTTCATGTTGACCCCAAATATCTTTAAAGGATGTGTTGTCAGGAGAGTGAGCTGCCGAGTTAGTTCGAAGTATATCGTAGTATATTATTAAATACTAAGCTCAAGTCATTCATGTCCCCTTATTTACAAATCAGTTTGTATTATCAGTACCTGCTCCTACATAATGTGTGTGTAATCGAAGTAAACCTCTGTCATGCTTCCCTTGTCGGGTTTTTAATGCACTACAAATGTCTCAGGGTACGTTTTTTAAGAGTGTTACCTTCAAAGGAAATGCTCCTCAGAGAGAGAGCTGCCCTGCTGGAGCTCCACAGTCTTCATGTGCTTTTGTTCCTTTTTTGTTCCTCATCATCTCCCAGGATGAGCACACAGTTCCCAACATGCATCCAGACTCAGAGGACTTTGTGGTGCTGGGGCTGATGGCCCAGTGTGAGCAGAAATTGGAGTCTCTGCAGAAAGAGCTTGAGGGGAAGGATGTGGCTGCTATAATGAAGGAGATGTTGGAAAAGGAGGTAAGACAAAAGCCTACAAGCTCAAAACTTGAAATGGATCCTCTGAGTCTGAAACAACATGTTTGACATTTGCAAAGTCAGTCAAGATTTTTGTTTAAGTTTGTCCATGGGCTCCCCATTAAGAGAAAAGCAGTAAAACACATGTGTGTAGATGATCATTAACACTCAGCAACACCTTCTCTGTTTGAGAATATAACACAGAGCATACAAACACACAGTCTGCCAATGACACTGATTAACACTAAGCCTAACCCTTTCTGTTTCTGCTATGAGTTCTACGTCAGGATTGAGGGGAAACTGCCCGAACACAGCACCCAAGTCAGACCACCTGAGGATCAAGCACAAGATCCATACAGTGATGGTAACGTGGTGTTCTTCTACACACTACCAGCTACGACTACAGACTAAATTACATTGAAATTGCTGATTACTTAATTGTGTTCCAGAGGACAAGAGTGACAAGGACGGGGCTCACGTCATTTCTCGTGAGGCACTGAAGCGTCAATCTCAGCTAATCGTCGACTCTAACTCAAAGAGAAAGGCCCAGAAGAAGAGGAAGGGCAAGTTTTAATCCGACAGCATCTCCAAACTCTCCCAAAATAAAGCAGTGACGTGTAAAACGGGATGATTTTGAGCCGAGTGAACAGACTGTGATTTGCCATTGCTATCAAGTTTCTCCTCTTAGCTGCTGCTACAAGGATATGTAGTAAACAGCAAATGAAGATTTAAGTTTTAACAGTCTTACATGACTGTCATGAATTGATACCTTATGTCTGTACTTGTTGTGTAAGTAGGTTTCATTTGGCAACAGTCAGCTGTCAACACTTTACTCCACATCATTTTTGGTTGTTTTACTCATATTTCACTCTCTGCCTGTCTCCACAGAATACACTATACAGGAAAGAGGTGGCTCTAAATGGGTCTTGCAGACTCAAATATATGCATCCACTATACAGGCAATTTTGTTGAGCACTACATGCATGCTATGTGGTCTTGTGTGCCTGTCCGGAGGTTTTGGCAGAAAAATTTTTTTTTTTTTTGGCCTGTCCCATTTGGATCTTCAGCCATCAGAATTGTTGTCTGAAGGCCAAAAAAGATGCCTAGCGGATTTACTTTACCAAGTGGATCATCATGGCCTTGCCGTATTGGTCCATTTGAGTGACGTTTATTATTATTATGTATTTATTTTATTTTATTTTTGGTTGTTACAGATGGGATAGACTGGGGGATAGGACAGGAAGAAAGAAAGAATGAAAGAAAGAGGGAGAGAAAGAAAAACAGAGGGGAGAAGAGATAGTGAGAAAGGGGGGAAGAAAAAAAATCCCCAGCTGGGTCACAGGTGCCAGGCTCTGCCAAGCAGCCACCAGGAGTGAGCCGGTACATACATGAGTGCCCAGCCCCAGACACCAAGAACCACCAGCGTCTGAGGGCATCTGCTACCGGCATGGAGAGTGGTGAGGGGAGATAGACCTCCATACCTCGGAGAGCCTGAGATGTTACCAGAGAGGTGGAGTCTAAGACCCAACCTGACATATAGACACAGATGAACAGGCGCACACAGACACAAACGTGCATTCCCACCCACATATACAGGGTGGGCCATTTATATGGATACACCGTAATAAAATGGGAATGGTTGGTGATATTAAAGTCCTGTTTGTGGCACATTAGTATATGTGAGGGGGCAAACTCCTCAAGATGGGTGGTGACCATGGTGGCCAGCAACACTACTCATATGTAGTGTTGCTGCGTGCTGTTCTAAAGTGCGTTTAAAAAACAGGAGGGCATGGTGCTTCCTGCCAGAGAGCAGCACGGCTCCTCCCAAAAACCCTCAGTGTGCCTCAGTATGCATTTAAAATTGAGGGTTGACACCGGCGCCAGAGGTGGGTTTGAATACACAGACCATCCTCTGGACGCTGTATAATGTGCCCACCCACAAGGCCCTATATGTATGTGTTATGAAAGTATGTTTAATGTGGATGTCTAGGTTGTGGAATAAAATTGAGGCGCAGGCGGCCAGAAGGGGACAGAGGGGGAGTACCGCCCAGCTCCTCACAACCCTGGGCAGCCCCACCCGACCCCACCACAGAGAAAACTGCACCCACCCCATCATCCAATCATCTCCCAGACTACACAAGACAATAGACACCCAGGTTGAGTTCATTCTCCACCTCTCCAATATCTCTCCCCCACCTGCAGAGTGAACTCCTGGAGAGAGGAGACCTCCTGCAAAGATGTAACAGCCTAAGATGTAGCTGATGAAGCCAATCAAAGGAGCCCAGAGGGATTGATCAAATGTGATGGCAGAGGCTGTATCAAGACTAATGTGATCTATTAGGTGGTTTTTATATTGGTTAGAATTAAAATTTATATTTTATTTTTCCAGTTAATGAGCACCATTTTCTTGGCAATGCATAGGGCAGTGAAAGCAGTGTGGGCTGTATTTATTTCTGTAGTGACCTCATCCAAGTTGCCCAGCAAGCACACTAAAGGGGAGGCTGGAATGTTACATTTCAGACACTTTGATAAGTCTTCACATATCTTGCCCCAAAACTTCTGAACTTGTGGACAGAACCAAAGAGCGTGCATGTAATTGTCCGGTGTATTTGCTTGACAGTGTGAGCAGTTGTTAGAAAACAGCCCATCTGGAACATCCTATTAACTGTATAGTGGACTCTATGTAGTATTTTGTATTGTATTAATTGCAAACTGGGATTTCTGATCCATTGAAAGGTTTTTAAGCATATCTGATACCAAAAGATTTGGTCTAAGCTGACCCATAAATCCGCTTCCCATTTTGCAATAAAGGGATATTGATTCATCTATTTTAGAAAGTGTTCTGTATATTTTATTGGGGTTTTAGAGTAAAGAATTGTACCACACTTGTTGGTGTTTGTAATTCAACTTGACTGGGCTTAAATTTCTCTTTTGTTGTGGATTTAATTTTTTGATATTCTAAACATCTTTTATTGTTGGTCCCATATTGTATAACTAGTCTGTCAAACGAAATAAAGTCTGTTCCTTCCAATATATGTTCCAAGTATTTAATTCCTTTATAACTCCAATTTGGCAAGTTATAATAATCAATAATATTTGATCATATTATTGTTTTGTAATTAAGTCAGGGTTGTTCCAGATAGGTGTACGATTGCATGGGATTAATGAAGACTCTGTTATTTTTAGAAACTCCCACCATGCTGTCAGAGAAGAGCTTATGTTGATGCTTTTAAAGCATTCATGTCGTTGGATGTTTGAGCTGATAAATGGTAGGTCTGAAATCTCTAGATTATTACATAGTGCCTGTTCTACATCTATCCAGGGTTCATCTAAGAAGGTGTGTTTTAACCATCTAGAGATGAACTGAAGCCTGTTGGCTAAAAAGTAGTGATTAAAGTTAGGCAGATCTAGTCCTCCTTTATCCTTGGTCCTTTGTAATGTTTTTAAGGTGATACGCAGGGGTTTATCTTTCCAAAGGAATTTAGAAATATACGAGTCTAGAGATCTGAACCGATCTTGTGATGGCTTACTTGGGATCATTGAGAATAAATAGTTTATCTTTTCCAAGACCATCATTTTTATTGCGGTGACCCTTCCCATGAGTGATATGGGTAGACATTTCCATCTAGCCAGATCGCCTTCTACTGTCTTTAAAAGTGGGATGTGGTTTAATGTAGTTAAATCTGCAAGCTTAGGAGAGATATTGATACCTAAATATTTAATATTTCCAGATTGCAGTCGGGTAGATGAAGAATTATGGAAGGAGCAATTAATCGGAAGAACTGTAGATTTTGACCAGTTGACTGAATAATCTGAGACTCTTGAGAAAGAGTTTATCAATGCAATTACCCCAGAGAAATTGGTTTGTGAATTTGGAGAAAAAGTAGCACATCATCTGCATAAAGGCTGATTTTATGTTCTACATTCTTGCATTTTATGCCCTTAATTACTGAATTCTGTCTAATTGCTACTGCTAGTGGTTCAATAAAAATTGCAAACAGTGAAGGGGAGAGTGGGCATCCCTGCCTGGAGCCCCTCAGGAGACAGAAGCTGGAGGATGTTTGATTGTTTGTTTTGACACAAGCTGTTGGGGAGTTGTATAATATTTTTAACCAGTTAGTGAAAGTTTCCAAAACCAAATCTGTGTAAAGTTGCAAATAAAAATTTCCGGTTAACTTCGTCAAATGCTTTTTCTGCATCTAGAGATAATATTATGGTTTCAATGTTTTTACTGCATGAGTAGTCTATCAAATTAAGTAATCTACGCGTATTGGTTGATGAGTGCCTACCTTATATGAAACCAGTATGGTCAGGATGAATTAAAAGGGGGGTTATCTTTTCTAATCTCTTTGAGAGAGCTTTGCAGATTATTTTAAGATCTACAATTATAAGGGATATTGGATGATAGCTTGAGGGAAACACAGGGTCTTTGACTGGTTTTAGTAAGAGACTAATATTTGCAGAATACATATTTGGTGGTAGTCTGCCATTTTCTTTGATTTCCTGCAGCATTCTGTGAAAAATTGGTGTCAGAGTAAAATTTTGCTGGAAAGCCATCTGGACCTGGAGCCTTATTGCTGGGCATACTTATCAGGGCTTCCTGTCTTTGTACTAAGAATTGAGTCATTTTTTATTAATAATTTCATTTAATTCTAGTTTTGTTTTGCGTATTTTGTTCAATATTTCTTGATCTTGGCGGGACACATAGGCTTTTTCTAAGGATTTGATTCGGCAGAGGATATTTGTATAGTTTAGTTGCTGCATCCCAACCTCACCCAAGCTGTGCATCATAGGTGACATAAATAAATAAGGTATGGAGACAAATGCATCACATATAGTGCCTACTGCCATGTGCCTTGCTAAGAAACAGATCTTCATGAATTGGAAATCAAAAAATAACTTGTGTATTACTCAATATAGAAATGTTCTTCTAGATCACATTAGTTTGGAGAAAATCTGACTCCTCAACAAACCATTTGGATGAATTTACTTCTCTCTGGTCCCCACTGATCAATTCCATTACCTACTTCTTCCCCTTGCCCACAACCGGTCATGGCAGACGGCCGCCCCTCTCTGAGCTTGGTCCGGCTGAAGGTTTCTTTCTGTTGAAAAGGAGGTTTTCCTTCCCACAGTAGCCAAAGCGCTCGCTTATAGGCTTCAAATCTGTTGTTTTTGTTCTTTGTTTTCTTTATATTATCATATGGAATTTACCTTAAAACATAAAGAGCATTGAGGCAACTTTTATTGTGATTTGGCGCTTTATAAATAAAACTGAACTGAGTTCTCTTCCCTACCTCTTCCTGCTGGATGCTGCTGCCCCTTCCTGGGATGTGGGCACTTGTTTGTTCTGGGACACATGGCTGGATGCTGGCGTGGATGCCGAGATGTGTGGCCTTAGGTCTTCTGTACTCTTGGGGGCTCTGGATGGCCCAGACCTTCTGGATCAATCTCTGTCTCCCTAAGGAGAAACACTATTATCTGTATTTTCAACATAAGTGCGTTCTGTCTAACATTCACGAACATTCATAAACACATCAGAGAGCAACTTAGTATCTTGTAATTGTATTTTTAAAAATAATCTTAAAATGTTATTCTAGTCTGTGGGACCAAGGAAGACTGTACACCTGCATCTCTACCAGTTTCTGTGCACTCCAGCCTCTTCTGTTCCATGTGAGAGGATTTTCTCTGAGGCAGGAAAAATTATCTCCAAGAAAACAGACTCGGCCATCACACAGTGGAACAAATTATCTTCTTAGATAAAAACCAAACAGGATAACCTTAAATGCATAATGTTTTTAATTTACAAGTTCACAATCAATTCTATCCCCAGTTCACAAATATGCACAAGAAAATTAGCCAAATATAATATTATTTATAAAAATACCTGTCCAGCTGTCCAGTGATTAATTGCAAAAGTACATGGAGGCAGGACCTCAGAGCAGAGGCATACTCCATTATGTGTTGTACCTTATTATATGTATATTATATGTATTTTTCATCTATTGTATTTACCAAAAACAAGAAGTCACAGGCAAAGAAAGACCATACCATGGCACATGTTTGAATAAGGAAAGCTTATTGATTTTTTTTTTTTTACCATCGACATGCTAAAATCTCAAGAGGAGCGGATCCGACGGAGACTGACAATGCTTTTAGATGAGAATACTCTTAAAAAGGTGTTTGACTTCACTGAGAAGGCTCGTCTAGCACAGCACAAGAAGTCTAAGACCAGGCAACAAAGGAAGTTTGACTTACTTGTTGTACGTCGGAAACCACCACAAAATACGGAGAGTGTCCTCAGTGGCCAGAAGAGACAAGGATGCGACACGGAGGATGTGGACAAGTGGGTGAAGAATTTGTCTGACAGACAGCTTACCCAAACAGAGAAAAACATCCTTGCTAAAGGGTTGAATTTTGCCGTCACACCGAGACAAATCCCTCTAGTGGAGCTGATCACAGCCACAGAAACAGCAATTCGCAACAACAATATTGCAGAAGTGGAAGCAGAGCAACTACGGACAAAAGTTTCGGCCTGTCTCAGCAATGCAAAGCCCCCAGCATCCAACATCACCATGGAGGAGAGGAAGGCACTCACATCACTTAGTGATGACAACAACATTATCATCCTTCCGGCAGACAAGGGTAGGTGCACAGTATTGCTTAACCAGAAAGACTATCATGAGAAGATTTTGTCACTACTCAGTGATGAAAATACTTATGAGCCCCTGAAACGAGACCCAGGAAGTGTCTACAGGAAGAGGGTGATAGACTGTCTGAAGCAGTTGGAACAAGACAAGGCTATTGACCGGACCTCATACCACAGGCTGTACCCAGGGGAGTCTACACCAAGTCTGTATGGTTTACCGAAAATACATAAGCAGGGTGCACCTTTAAGACCTATTGTCTGCATGATCAACTCGGTCACCTATAACATCTCCAAGTTTCTGGCGTCGATCCTCAGCCCGCTGGTGGGCAGCTCTGAACACCACATCCAGAACACCCTGGATTTTGTTGAGAAGGTGAGAGATGTCATTATGGAGGCAGATGAAACCATGGTCTCGTACGACGTTACATCTCTCTTCACTTGCATCCCAGTCACGGAAGCGTTGGAGGTAGTCCGTAAGAGATTACAGGATGACACCAACCTCAGCAACAGGACCACCCTCAGCATCGACCAAGTGTGTTTGCTTTTGGAACTGTGTCTTCATTCCACCTACTTCACATACAAGGGTCAGTTCTACAGGCAGAAACATGGGTGTGCCATGGGCTCCCCAGTTTCACCCATCGTGGCCAATTTGTACATGGAAGAAGTGGAAAAGAGGGCGTTGCTATCCTACCCTGGAACACCACCAAGCCATTGGTTCAGATATGTGGATGACACCTGGGTGAAAATCAAATCTCAGGACGTACTACATTTCACGGATCACATTAACTCGGTGGACCGACACATCAAATTCACCAGGGAGGATATGAAAAGTGGCAGGTTAGCCTTCTTAGACTGTGAGATTTCCATCAGTAATGGGGGACATCTAAAGGCTGATGTGTACCGTAAACCTACACATACGGACCAGTATCTAAGGTGTGACTCTCATCATCCACTGGAGCACAAACTGGGTGTCATCAGGACGCTACAACACAGAGCGAACACCATCCCCACTGACACAGCGGCCAGGGAGGCAGAAGAACAGCACATCAAGAAGGCCCTGAGTAAATGTGGTTATCCCAGCTGGACTTTTGTCAAAGCTGAGAAGGCACCTAAAGAAAGCTCCAGCCGATCCAGGAGAGAAGGACAACCGCTGCCCAGGCGAAAACCTGTAGTGATCCCATATGTGTCAGGAGTATCGGAGCAGTTGAGACGCATTTTTTCTAAACACCGGGTTTCTGTGGCTTTTAAACCCCAAAACACGCTGCGCCAAAAACTGGTCCACCCCAAGGATTGGGTCCCCCGACACAAACAGAGTAACATAGTGTACGCTGTTAAGTGCCAGGAGGATTGCCAGGATTTATACATCGGCGAAACCAAACAACCTCTGACGAAGCGGATGGCACAACACAGAAGAGCTACCTCATCAGGCCAGGACTCTGCAGTTTATTTACACCTACAGGCCAGTGGACACTCTTTCAATGATGAGGATGTACACATCCTGGACAGGGAGGAACGCTGGTTTGAGCGCGGAGTCAAGGAGGCCATTTACGTGAAAAGGGAAAGACCATCTCTGAATCGAGGAGGGGGCCTAAGGGTACATCTTTCGCCATCTTACAACGCTGTGATTGCAGCCATTCCCCAACTCTCTGTAAATGGTACTCATGGCCATTGATCAGTGTTCTTTGATCAGTGGGTTTTGGTCAGTGATTGTTGATCAATGGTCATGGGAATTTGCATAATTATGATTAAGGAACTGACCTCACAGCCCATTGTTCCTTCAGTGGGCTGGTTTCAGTCATTATGCAAATGTACTGTTTATAAGGTTTGGGGAAACCTGCAGTCAGCTGAGACTGAAGAAGTCACTTGGATGAGTGACGAAACGTTTCTCCCACAAAACGCTACGTCCAGATGAACAGATTCAACTTTTGGAGGCTTATTGATTTTTATTTTTTTTTAAATAGACATAATTCTTTCACCCAAAAAATACATATTCAAAGCAACACACGGGTGGCCCAGTATCAGACAGAATTGTGAACTCCACTCGGTGGAGTGGGCAATCATAACGAAGCAGTACACTTTCATTTGTAGTTTCAAGCTGCTCTTGATATATTTTTGGCCACCAGATGTCACCAGAGATGACAGTGTTGAAAAGCTTTGAGTAATGAACCCTTTCTTAACACAAGCTTCAATGCTTCAGAAAGCTTTCTTTGGCCATCACTAAGGTTTACCATTAAGGAAAACTCGGGCAAATGTTTGTGCAAAGTGTAGAGGTGAAGGTGGTGCAAAGTAGTGATGTGACGTTCTGTATCGAGGCTTCAAAGTTTGTGTCGAGTAATGGAGGGGGCGTTTCCGCGATGCGCGTATCGAGGCTTGCTTCGTTTATGGGAGGAGCTGAAAATGATGACGTCCGAAGCCTCGCTGCCCGGCTGTACCACGTGACTGGTTCAGGAGGTGGTTCGAACTTTGCCGCGAGCTATGACAGCGATATAAACCCCTCAGACTTCATTCATAATGTGGGTGTTTGATGGAGAGTTGCGGTTAGTGAGAGTTTGGAGACAGTTTGGAGGTTTAGGAGAGTGAGGAGAGAAAGTCAGGAGAGAATGGAGCCAGCTAAGAAGAGGAGGATGTCCTCCCCTGTGTGGGAACATTTTGATTTTACTCCTCCCAACAAGGTATGTAAATTTCTACAGAAGATGTATTTTCATAATACTGATGGTGCAATACAATTTGTGTTAAGCTGTCTTTACTTTTGTACGAGGTGAAGTGTTTGCTATTTGCCAGGGAGCTGGGATATAACAACATCACCTCATCCATGCTTAGGCACTACAGAGCTTTGCATGAGAATAAGGGGAACACCGATTGTGGAGCAAGACCAGGTGAGCCATCAAATGCCATGATAATATAGCATGCCGCAATGTTACTAAATCATATAACAATATTATACAACTGTAATAAGTTACGTGTGTGATATTTATATTTGTGCTTTGTTTTTATTGTCTTTCCTCAGGAGCACAATCTCAAACAGATGAAGACCTGGTTAGCATGGTGATTGAGGACTCCCAGCCATTTACCATTGTGGAGGACAAAGGATTTAAAAGATTTGTTAAATCATTAAATCCTAGCTATGTTCTCCCCACTAGAAAGGTCATAAAAGCAGTGGAAATCTAGTTTTTACAGAATAAAATGTGAACAGGCAGGACTGAGGCTCAAAGCCTCAGTGTGTAGCTGTCAACGTTACAAAAGCACAACCACTGTCCATACCCCAACCACACCTCACCTCACAGTAAACGATCATTTCCATTTTAAGCATTTCCAAATAATCATTTTCCATACTGCCAGTATAAATATACACAGCATACTGCCATAACTACAATATACATGTTTTGCACACTCCTTTTGTTGTTGACATTTACAGGCTGTGTGCAAAATGCCACACTATTCAAAAGCATGCCAACTAATATTTTTACGTCCAGTAGATGTCCTACTAGAGCAACTGAAGCTTCAAGACGCTTTGCGCTGGAGTGAACCAATTGGATGAAAAGCTTCAGTGCTTCATGAAGCTTCATCTGCCCATCACTAGTGTAAAGAAGTGACTGTTGAGATGTGATTACTCACCTGTCTTTTCTTTGTCCTCTCCAGGGTGTTTGGGCAAATGTTTCCCCAGGGGTCCAGACACCATTTAAAGGTTCCGGGAAGGTCCATGGGTTAAGGGAGTGTAGGGAATCTCTGGGCCTGGGTTTTTGGAGTTTTAATAATAATTGTTAAGGTGTAAGGGTAAAGTGTCAAATATTTATTCATATGAAAATTGTAAAATGTATCTATATATTTATTTAATGAAATGCTAGACTGTAGAATGTGGTGGAAGGTTAGAATTTGAAAACTGACCTGACAGTAAAATAATGGTTTAGTCCTTAACAACTGAGAGTATTTAGCACTGACAGTTGTCATTAGATGAGGGTGATTATTTGTGCTGTGAGAAGGCTTGACATGCCAGTAACTGTCAGGCTTTAGAACTATATGGGCAAATAAATGCCTTTTGCTTCCACCATACTGTTCCTCACTATAAATCCAGCCGCAAAAGGACACCTTGTTACAATGATCAACTCGGTCACCTATAACATTTTGTTGAAAAGTTGTCATTATGGAGGCAGATGAAACCATGGTCTCCTACGATGTTACATCTCTCTATACTTGCATCCCAGTAACTGAAGTGTTGGAAGTAGTTCGTAAGAGATTATAGGATGACCCCCAACCTCAGCAACAGGACCACTCTCAGCATTGAGACCAAGAGCGGTCTCGAGACATCCAATTCTTCTTAGACTGTGAGATTTCCATCAGTAATGGGGGACATCTAAAAGCTGATGTGTACCGTAAACCTGCACATACGGATCAGTATTTAAGGTTTGACTCTCATCATCCACTGGAGCATAAACTGGGTGTCATCAGGACGCTACAACACAGAGCGAACACCATCCCCACAGACACAGCGGGCAGGGAAGCAGAAGAACAGCACATCAAGAAGGCCCTGAGTAAATGTGGTTATCCCAGCTGGACTTTTGTCAAAGCTGGGAAGGTACCTAAAGAAAGCTCCAGCCGATTCAGGAGAACAGAAACAGAGTAACATAGTGTACGTTGTTAAGTGCCAGGAGGATTGCCAGGATTTATACATCGGGGAAACCAATGAGGCCATTTACGTGAAAAGGGAAAGACCATCTCTGAATCGAGGAGGGGGCCTAAGGGTACATCTGTCACCATCTTACAATGCTGTGATTGCAGCCATTCCCCAACTCTCTGTAAATGGTACTCATGGTCATTGATCAGTGGTCATGACAGTTTGCATATTAATGATCATAAACTGACCATTATGCAAATGTACTGTTTATAAGATTGGGGAATCCTGCAGTCAGCTGAGACTGAAGAAGTTACCTGGATGAGTGATGAAACCTTTCTTACACTGAAAACGTCCAGATGAACAGAATCAACTTTTGGGGGCCTAATCACCCACATCCCTCTACTTCTTCTGAAGATATGGCCGGGGGGACTGGTGAGTGTCTGGTCAAACCTGTTGAAGAACTGGTTCAGATCATTCACCCACCCTAAATCTCCTTCAGCACGGGGTTTGGTTTGTGACCTTTGTTAGTAAAGATGCTGAACACGTGCTGATTACTGTCACTCTTTTTTTTTTCTTAATGCTGTTAACAAATGCAATACAGATACACTCAAATACTGTTTAAGCTCATGATTAGGATTCCATACATTGTATTTCCACCTACCTGCCCTGGTATTGACCTGACCTGAAATGCTCACCAACAACTTAAGACTCTGAATGCTTTTGTAGCTTCCTCTAGACACTGTGAAAGATGTAAGTTGTTTTTCCACTGAAATTACTGATTATGTTTTATAGTTAGTGGATGCAAATCTTAATTAAAGGTGATTGCATTTATTATAAAGTTCTGACTGTGTTGATAGGAGTTATGTGGGTTAGTTCAGCTTCACCACTAGGGGGCTGTCTAAACCAAACTGTGATATATACTGTGTCGTAGAAGCAGCGGCAGGTTATGTTTACATGCATGGATGTGAGCCACATTAAAAATAAAGACGCTTGCTCACTACTACTGATGTTTTATTAAAACCACGACATGGTTACGGTGGCCCCTAGAGACAAAGCACGTACAAACTCCAAAACACATGCAAACTCCAAAACACTTGCAAAATACAAAACACTTGCAAACTCCAAAACACTTGCAAACTCCAAAACACTTGCAAAATACAAAACACTTGCAAAATACAAAACACTTGCAAACTCCAAAGCACTTGCAAACTCCAAAACACTTGCAAACTCCAAAATACTTGCAAAATACAAAACACTTGCAAACTCCAAAACACTTGCAAACTCCAAAGCAGTTGCAAACTCCAAAGCACTTGCAAACTCCAAAACACTTGCAAACTCCAAAACACAACGGAAGTGCTCCAGGACGCTAGGGGCAGTGTTGAGCTTTTGTTACCTAGTAACTACACAAGCCATGAAGTACCAATGACCGTCGCGCTTCCCAGGTTGCCTAGCAACCATGATACTAACCGCTGGAAACGTGTCATACAACTTTGTTTGACAGAAATGAAGAACACATTTTGTTCATTTGTTTGTTTGTTTCTACATGAACTTTGTGTGATTTGATAAGTATCTGAGGCTGAGACCACAGGACAGTAAAACATGATTTTTGGGCTTCATTTCTGTACTGAACAGTCATTTAAGATTAGTTAGTAAATAACAATTTGCTAATGTTGTTCATGAGACTAGTCATATCACTAATGTAAATATAATATGGCCAATATTATAGTTATTATATTGATCATTATTAGCTATTACGGCAGTTAACATGAACTCTGTTAAATACTGAGCTTACAGATTCAAGTTGCAGTTATTTATGTCTTATCACCTTAAATCTTCACTCAAAGACAAGTATCTTTGACAGTGCATATATATATATATATATATATATATAGGTGTATCATATATAAGAGACAAATGTTGTTAGTATGTTGGCATCACTAAATTTGGCTCATTGCTTACATATATTTATAAAAAGAAAATGTATGAGCTGTGATAACTGTTTCTTATAAAATGAAGAGTAGACTGATATATGAAATATTCCTTTATTGGGTGAGAAAATCAGACCATGTCATAACTGCTTTAAGTCATACAGAATAGATATCAGAGCCTTAAACAGGCTGACTTCTGCTAAATGGGTCAAACTGGGCAGAAAGTATACAAACACAAGTATACAAACACATAACATCCTTATAGAATATGATGTAACACTATAGATCAACTTAGCTCAGAATATATAAAGCATATAAACAATTACAGCAACATGATGCAACAAACACAGCAGTGCTACTAATCCAAAATACTCAAAGCTTCATAGAACTGAAACAAACATTTATTTTTAGCTCCATTCTGCTGCTGATACATACTTTAGGTTTCTGAATATTAAACTTTTGCTGCCTTTCATAGTGTGTAACTTGAAGGCCCTGAGTACTTTCTCCCACACTGAAAACACTGGAATGATAATATTATTTGAACATTACCTAATAAGACTGATTCAGGACAGACAATTAGTTATGTTAAACTTTCCTAGCAGTCCTTCACAAACAGGGAACAGTCTGTCTATTCTCTCCATCTGTCAGCTGCTGCTGGTTCTTCCTCCTCTTCCTCACACACTGCTGAGTTTGTCCTGGTGGATCATCAGGGGTGCAAAGCCTCACAGGTGATGTGCAGCAGTGGGTCCCTCAGTCTGTCCTCACTCTGGACACTTGCAGTTGTCACACATGGAAATCAAATGTGTGATAAGCTGCAGGATTCGAACACAAGTGTAACTTATAAATACATGTTCATACTTTTATTCCACAATCAGAGAGAAAGAAAGAGAGAGAGTGCAGGACAGACAGACAGGTGACAGTCTCAGGTGTACACACTGCTACAAAACAGCACAGAGAAGGAAGATTTAGTGTTTGTGTTATTACGAGTGCTAAACAAGAAGAGTTCCCAGATGGTCCAGTGGACACATGTGTGACTCCTGTGATTAAAGCATCTTTCTTTCATCTTAACGAGTGAACCGTCAGCTCGTTCAAACACGCGTTAAAGTCCGTTTGGCTCGACACCACCGAACAGAGGCAGCAATATAACATAGCTAACATTAACAGTGCAGTGAATCCTGCTTGTACCCTCATATTCAGGACTGCAAACCGAGCAGCATCACTAACTTTCATCTTGTTGTGTTTGTGGATATATGACTGACTTTAATTATCCATGAAATCCTCACATTCTCTGTAAGACTAAGGTCGACTATTGAACGGGGAATACTTTTAAGTAAAGGCTTTAAAACCAAGCTAATGTCACATAACTTTCCCGACATGTGGCCAATAGTAATGTTTTAATGGTCTTCATTATAAAAACATTTGCGCATAAATAACTGACATAATATTCAGTACTTACTTCTGAAAGTTTACTCTTCGGCTGCTCCGCTTCCGCTGTTTTTTTTTTTTCGGCAAAATTATCCACACCACCACCGCGCTATGAAATCTGGGGTATGTTCGGCCATGAAGGCTACACCGACCCTTCCTTAAAATTCAGGGAAATTAAGGGCCGCATTTGGAGCAGACTTTGAATTGGTACAGCGTGTCGCTGTGAAGTAATCGGCCTTAAAATGCGGCCTACAGCCCAAATCCGGTCATTGGTACTTCATGGCTTGTGTAGTTACTAGGTAACAAAAGCTCAACACTGCCCCTAGCGTCCTGGAGCACTTCCGTTGTGTTTTGGGGTTTGCATGTGTTTTGGAGTTTGCAAGTGTTTTGGAGTTTGCAAGTGTTTTGGAGTTTGTATGTGTTTTGGAGTTTGCAAGTGCTTTGGAGTTTGCAAGTGTTTTGGAGTTTGCAAGTGTTTTGGAGTTTGTATTGCAAGTGTTTTGGAGTTTGTATTGCAAGTGTTTTGGAGTTTGCAAGTGCTTTGGAGTTTGCAAGTGCTTTGGAGTTTGCAAGTGTTTTGGAGTTTGCAAGTGTTTTGGAGTTTGTATGTGTTTTGGAGTTTGTATGTGTTTTGGAGTTTGTACGTGTTTTGTCTCTAGGGGCCACCGTACATGGTACCAGGAGTGAACCAGTAAAGCAGGTCATCATGGACAGTGTTAAGCCGCCAGATGCCGTCAACTGGAACGGAAATGTGGACTGTGAGTGGCGAACTTTTAAACAGCGGTTTATGCTACACCTGCAAGCTGTCGGCCTAGATAGTAAGCCTGATACACGGAAGATTGCACTGCTTCTTACCGTAGCAGGTCCACAAGCGATGGAAGTATATAACACGTTTGTGTTCGCAACTGCACAAGACAAAGAAAAGTTTGACGAAGTAGTGAGAAAGTTTGATGAACACTGTTCGCCCAAAAAGAATGAAACATTTGAGAGGTACGTCTTTCGGTCACGTATACAACAACCTTCAGAGAGTTTTGATACGTTTCTGACCTCAAGTTAAAGGCAAGAACATGCAATTTTGGACAGCTGCAAGAATCTATGATAAGAGATCAGATCGTATTTGGAATAAAAGATACAAAGATAAGAGAGAGGCTTCTGAGGGAGGCGAATCTGACTCTAGCAAGTGCTGTGAAAGTATGTCATGCCAGCGAGCTCGCAATACAACATGCAAAAACCTTCAGCGGGTCGCCGAGGGAAACAGACACGGAAAGCACAGCTGTAGCTGCAGTTAATACACGGCAGGCAGGGCGCACGTACAAAAAAGAACAGAAAGAATCAAAAGACACGTTCTTGTGCAAAAGATGTGGCACAAAACATGGAAGGAAACAATGTCCAGCTTATGGTAAAATATGCAAAAAATGCAATGGACAAAACCATTTTGCCAAGCAATGTTTTTCAAAGAATAAACAAAAAGAAAGAGTACACACAGTAGAAGAAACTGCTCTCAGTGACACGTTTTTTGTGGGGATGGTAATGCAGCAAGATACACCCATGGACCAACCTGCAGTCAGTACAGTGAAGCAGGACAACTGGACAGAGACGTTACCAGTGAATGGAGCCCTGGTAACTTTCAAACTAGACACAGGAGCCAAGGCTAATCTGGTGAATGAGCTGGATGTGAAAGCAATGAAGACGAAACCACACATATTCCAAAATAACAGTTTACTCCAACCATATAATGGAGAACCAATCAAAACCAAAGGTAAATGCAAGCTCAGGGTACAAGTAAAAGGAAAATATCACAGTCTGATGTTTATCATTGTGCCGGAGGCAATAGTAGATCTGTACCCAGACATATTCAAGGGGTTTGGAGTCTTACCTTTCACCTACAAGATAAAGCTGAAAGAAGGAGCTCAGCCTGTGGTTCATGCACCTCGACGTGTTCCAGCTGCTCTTAAAGACAAGCTTAAAGAGGAACTAGAGCGGATGGAGGCACTGGAAGTTATAAGAAAAGTTGAAGAACCTACTGAATGGGTTAATTCCATGGTGTGCATTAAAAAACCAACCGGCGCTCTTAGAGTTTGCATGGATCCGAAAGACTTAAATGCCAACATACAAAGAGAGCATTACCAGATACCTACAAGAGAAGAAATAACATAATAATAATAATAATATACTGTGTCGTAGAAGCAGCACCAGGTTATGTTTACATGCATGGATGTGAGCCACGTTAAAAATAAAGAAGCTTGCTCACTGCTACTGATGTTTTATTAAAAACACAACGCTGACCTTTGGGTTTGGTTGGTGTTTTGAAGCAGGTTATTTTTACTGTTAAATAAATGATTCAATGATACAATGATTCCCTTACCAAAGCGAGATCGAATTGTGTATAATCCTTTTCTTTCTCCCCTTTAAAATATCTATTATAATAAAACAATCATAACATATACAAAAACATAATTTGTTCAAATACAGCATGCAGTTTTTAAATGATCATTTAAAGATAAGAATATATCTTGATATTTTTCATGTTATATATATACTCGAGTTATGTTGGAAAGCAGTGGCCCGGGTTCGAGTCTGAGCTGGAGCCCATTTTCCCTCTCTCCCCACTTTCCTGTCCGTCTTCACTTCACTATCCAATAAAATTCAAAAGAGCAAAATATTGCAATGGTTGGAGCTTAAACATTTAGTGTGAGTGGACAATAATGATTTATTTTATTTTATTTTTTGTTAATTTCGGGGTTTTTTAAATTAAGTTAGCCTTGTTAAATGTGAGAAGAACGGTCCTTTCATTTCTCTGAAATATTGCAGCATTTTTTGATGAAAGTTGGCACACGGAGTAGAGTAGAGTAGGCAACCCAGAGATGTAATCGGCTGTGAATTTCATCATCAAGGATGATTTCTGTATACATTTACTTTTGGAACGCTATATTTGATTGAGCATGTTGAATTTGACCAGAAATGTCATTATATTATCTCTCTAGCATTATTCAGTGGGTTTAGATGAAAGTCTGCACACATATTGTGTGGGTGTACAGGAAGTGGAATCCATTGAGAATTTCATGTCTACTGTGACTTTCCTCTAGAACAGCGGTCCCCAACCCCCGGGCCTCGGACCGGTACCGGTCCGTAAGTCGTTTGGTACCGGGCCGCGAGAGTTGAGGCTCAGGTGTGAAATGTATGGTTTTCGGGGTTTTTATCAGTTTTCAGCGTTGTTTTGTTATCGTTTTTATCGTTAACTCGGTTTTCCTGGGTCTTTTCACGTGTGTTATGAATAAATCTTCTTTTTTTCGGTACCGGTACTAGTTTTATTTTGTTGTATTCATCCGCGACACCTTAAAGGCTGGTCCGTGAAAATATTGTCGGGCATAAACCGGTCCGTGAGGCAAAAAAGGTTGGGGACCACTGCTCTAGAAGCTTTCAGATTGAGCAGAATTGTCCTTTAATTTGTCAGCAATCTTGCAGCAATTTGAGACACCGTGTCAACTTTAAAGAGTATTTAAAAAAAAAAAAAAATTTAGGGATACCATCATATTTAATTAAATATGTCCAGTAATGTTAGAATTGTCATTTATATTAAAAGTGATTTCCCAGATTAAACCGTGTACTATCAGCAAAATTCAGAAAAAGAATGAAGCAGCCCATCTTGGTTGAAAAGAAAAATGCTTCTGCAGCTTTCTCTTAATTTTCTCCAAATCCCTCCACCCCACCATCACCAGCACACACACCCTAACCCTGACTGCTCATCACTGCCTTACTTATCTGTCAGGCTCTGGCTTCTCGGCTGGGTCTGCATACACTCAGCTTTAACATCACTCTTGGTTCTTGGCTAGCTTAATTCGTTCTTGATTCTCTACCCCCTAAATTCAAACTCCACCATATTTACTGACTTTTCCTAAAACTGTAGTTAGATAAAAGATGAGTAATTACTGCCAGACTGAGGATGGGATTTTGAGTCAGAGCAGGGGGGGAACATGTCACTGAATGCATGGAGAACAAGGGCACTTTGCTGCTGCTTTGAGCAGTAGGTGAAGTGTAGCTAAACTGAGCAAAAGGTCCAGAGTGAGAAGAACTAATCAGAGCCAACAGAGTGTGAAATCCACTACTGCAAAGTTCTATTACCCCCAAACCTCCTTAAAGCCCATGATTTGTAAGTTCATTCACAAGAATGAGTGCAATTGCATTTACTGGTTAGTTTGTTGTTTGCAGTGCAGAAAGGGAAGCCCAGGCCTTTCTGGGTTTTTCTCCCTTTGAGCTGCTGTTTGACATAAAACCATGGGGGGTTGTTCTACTTGAAGAAACCTCAGAGGAAAGCTCAAGTGTAAACATACAAGTTAATGCATGATGGACCTGGAGCAAAGCTGCACGAACTGGTTGGATTATCACGGAAAAATTTGCTCCAGGCCCAGGAACGTTGGAAACTCCTGTTGAAGAGATGGGTTAGACTCAGGCAGTTTATACCAGCAGATAAATACTCCCATCATCTAGCTCAGAACTACTCGCCAAGTGAAAGAACCCTTTGTGGTCACACAGCAAGTGAAGGACATGGATGATGAAGTTGTGTGTTCACACAGGGGTCAGATTTCGCACGGGGTCAGAGTTCACATAGAGTTCACATAGAGGTTTCGAGTTCACACGGGGGTCAGAGTTCACATAGAGTTCACATAGAGGTTTCGAGTTCACACGGGGGTCAGAGTTCACGCAGGGGTCAGAGTTCACACAGAGTTCACATAGAGGTTTAGAGTTCACACGGGGGTCAGAACACACAACTTAGTTCTTCTGTTCCAGCTTAAGCTACTTTTTCTTTGGACTTCTCTGTGATCGAGCTCTGTTTGGGCCTCTGAATGTGACACATGAGCTTTTCTTGTTCAGTACCTTCCTCGTGTACACATGTGCATTGTGCATACACACAAAGACATCTGAAATGTGTCCCTGTTTCCTATCTGGTCACTCACTGACCTCTCACACTCATACTCACACACACACACGCATGTCACAGTTGTAAATTATATTATAATTTCCAGATGTTTTCTGTTTCTCCCTGAATGAAGCAGACAGAACAGATCACAGTCATTTAACCACCAAACAGATGTATGGAGACATGTTAAACCACACTAAGATGAAAAAGCATTTCCAACAGTGCCAGACGCAGTGGCGCTGTGAGTGAAGGCTGTCATGTGATATCCTCTCAGTATCTATGCTAAGTTTAGCTAACACTTATGGTGGTTAGTTAGCTGCATCATCAAGTCACTGATATTTAACTCTGGATGACCTTGGCCACACTCCTAACACTAACCCTTTATATACTCACATATTCTTTGTTTGGTCTTACTGACCATTCGAACCACACATTCAGTCAGTGCTGTATCTATCTGATACCACAGGTTGACCTCACATGCAGTTTCTGGAATGTGGGAGGACATTCCTGCAGACTGTACAGACAACGACCCAGCTGGGGCTCCATAAGGGACCTTCCTGCTGGAGGCAAAGAGCAAACCTCTGCACAACCATGCTGCTCACATAAAATTATAAAAGACAGTTCCCTCACCCACCCAGCCATTGTGAGAGGAAAATTAATCAGAAGCTGGCCAGTGTCTGACCCGACTGGTGTGTTGTTATTTTCCACAGTTTTAGGTTGCACCACCTTTGGATGCTGGGTTTAACAAATGCTGTATTTAAAGATCTTGTATTCCTGAAACAAATGATGAAGTGAAGATGGAAAACCTGTCCAGTCCAGATTTAGAGCTCCAATGAACTCATCAAATAAACCTGATTTAGGACTCATGGTGCCTGACTTGGTCCACCAGGCTGCGATGATGGGAAATGGGAGCTTTGAGCAGAGTTCATCTACAGGCTGCCTGGCTGCCTCTTCATGACAGTCATTATGATGAAGCACCTTTAAAAAATAGTAATGGAAATGTTCCGAACACACGAGGCAAAGACTTTCAGTTACGTATGATTTTTTTTTTTTTTACTGAATTATGAATTCAATTTTGAACTTTCACAGGTGGAACTCCTACTTTAGTCTTCATTTTCTTTTATGTTATTACATTACTCTTGGAAAGATATAAATTACATAATGAGTGACGGTTGGAGCACTGAAAGCACACATAAGCTGAAAGTGTTTCCTGCCTGAGCCAGCTCTATTTCTTCTTCCGTCATATATAAGAGCAGTGCGGCAGTCTCAGTCCATCAGTCTGCATCGCTTTGCTCTTCAGCAGCTTCTCTTCTTCCTTGGCTTCAGTAAGTCAGCTTCTTTTGGTTCTCTCATGTTTTAACTGCTATGTTTGAACCAACTCAATTAATTTATTTACAGCTCATGTCTTGTTGTGATTTATCTCAACTTTTTTTTTCAGATTTAAAAGTTTCAAAGTAAAATATCTTTTTTCCCCTGAATTATGAATTTGCTTTGGTTTCTGTAATTCTTTCCTGACTTCATTAGAAAATCTTTATGTTTGTTTTTCCTAATCTTCTTTCTTCTCTCACAGCTTTTCAATATTTTCTATTTTATCATTATTATTATTTAAAATCTTGAATTTCTTCTGAATTTAGCTTTCATGTCAGAATATTTCGGACTTCTCCTTTGTTGCAGCATCTTGGTACAAAAACAGAATATATGTATTTACAGTATAAATAGTCCATACATCTCTGTATAAATGTATTTGAATTTTAATTTGAGTCAAAAGAAAAAACTTTGTGCATTGAAAATATTTGTCCATGTTTTATGAATATTTGTCCATGTTTTATCAACAGACGTCGTCACAGTTTGTTCAGCTGTTTGATGTTTTTGGCAGGAAACGATTGATGCGTCTCGCTATGACACGTGCAGTGATGTGTCTTCAGCTCCTCTTCCTCTGTGCTTTAATGTGTGCTGCTCTGCCTCCACCAGCTTTCTATACTAGGTAAGCTGTTCACATGAAGACATGTCAAAGAGACCATACGAACATCAACTGAAGTAACTGGTCCCAGATCAGAATATATTTTCTAAATCATTTAAGTCCGTATGAGGCACAGTCATCTTCAGCTTGGTTACATCAGAGCGAAGAGGCTCTGATGGACAGTCTGTGTTGATTAAAATAGATGACGGTCAGAAGAACCTGAGATCTTTGTCAGCAGGTTCTTGTCTTTTTCTTTTTTTTTTAGAGCTCAGGCAGATGGCACAGACAGGAAACAATGAGCATCTGTTCATGATGTGGATGACCTGAAACTCATCTATGATTTAACCCAGTAAAAAGAACAAAGGAAGGCATGAGTTCAAACTACTGCGAGTATCACACTTTCACTTTTTGTCCCCAGTAACAATGATCTGAGCTCTATACCTCGCCAAAACAAAGCTGGATAGTTTCTCTGAGCTTCAAGAGATTCAAGATTCAAGATTCTTTATTCGTCATGTGCATAGTTATACAAGTATAACAAGCAGTGAAATGTTTTCTGACACGCGCCTCAACTTGTGAAAAAGGGGGAGAGAAGAAGAACATTATATATTATATACATGAGGTGAATGTGCAGTAGTAGCATGTATTCAGCAAGCAAGTAAATTCTGTACATTAAGTGAATTAAATAAGAATAGACCGTCAACACTGGAAAGAACATCTGAAACAGGTCTTGAAGTACACACCAGGCTGAATCATGGGGGCTAATAATAAAGCTGTGGCCTCTTCAGAGTGACGGCTGGAGATCTCACGTCTGATTTGCCCCACAGGCTGATTCCCCCACCCAGCTTACTGTCACTGCGAGAGTGAACGAGCGCTTTGATCTGCAGTCAGGCTGCTTCACATCAAAAAGAAACCAAAACCGTCTTTTGCTGCCATAGTATTTTAGAAACAGTAAAAAAATATTTAAATCATATTTACTCTGATAATCTCGCTCCAGTTTATTTAGCACTGCTCAGTTTTGACTTGTTTTAGTTTTAGAAACCAAAAAAGGGCTTTTTTTAATGGGAGGGTAAACATAAAGCAGACGTCTGATATCTGCAAGATTATTTTCAGTATTTGGACTGAATGTCACAGCCAGCGGAAGCTGACTGTGTGTTGAGTGAATAATGGACACAAATGCAGACAAAGGGGAATGTGGAACCTGACCTGAATTAACAAAAGGCGAGCGGTATATCGAGGCTGATAAAGAGGTGCAAACGAGGGGCCAAGAACATGAAACTGAACAGGAACATGTAATAATGAAACTATGACATAACCCTCACATGAACCTGAACCATGATTTAGGTTCCCATTGAGTCCCTCTCTGTGTGTTTTTGTGCGTGTCTCTTTTCTGCTCATTCCCCTCATGTTCATTCATTGTCACCTCTGTCTGCCATGTTTATCCATGTTCCCTCGCTCCCTCTCTCGCTCTCTTGTTCCCTCACTCCCTCTCTCGTCCTCTCTCTGTCTCTCCCTCGTGTTCCCTCACTCCGTCTCTCATCCTCTCTCTCTCTCTCATGTTCCCTCGCTCCCTCTCTCTCTCTCTTGTTCCCTCACTCCCTCTCTCATCTTCTCTCTCTCATGTTCCCTCACTCCCCATCTCTCTCTCGTTCCCTCACTCCCTCTCTCGTCCTCTCTCTCTCTCATGTTCCCTCGCTCCCTCTCTCATCCTGTCTCTCTCTCTTGTGTTCCCTCGCTCCCTGTCTCATCCTCTCTTTCTCTCTCTCTCGTGTTCCCTCGCTCCCTCTCTCATCCTCTCTCTCTCTCTCTCGTGTTCCCTCGCTCCCTCTCTCGTCCTCTCTCTCTCATGTTCCCTCGCTCCCTCTCTCATCCTCTCTCTCTCATGTTCTCTCACTCCATCTCTCGTCCTCTCTCTCATGTTCCCTCGCTCCCTCTCTCATCCTCTCTCTCTCTCTCGTGTTCCCTCGCTCCCTCTCTCATCCTCTCTCTCTCTCTCGTTCCCTCGCTCCCTCTCTCATCCTCTCTCTCTCATGTTCCCTCACTCCATCTCTCGTCCTCTCTCTCTCATGTTCCCTCACTCCCTCTCTCGTCCTCTCTCTCTCTCGCCCTTGTATTCCCTCGTTCCATCTCTCGTTCGCTCTCCCCAAGTCCGGGTGTCTCAGTCTGTGTGCTTCCTGTTTTATTTTGACAGTCTTGTGTTCCATGTTCAGTGTGTTTAGTTTTTCTTCTCCTGTGGCATCGTGTTCATTTCTATCGGCTGTTTCCTCATGTTTTTCTACTTCCCCTGATCACCTCCTGACTGTATACAGTCTGTGAGTTTTTAATCTTTCTTTGTCAGGTCATCTGTTGAGCTCATGTCATGTTTCCACCGTATTGATTTGCCTCGGCCTTTGTTTTGTATCTTTTTACCAGGCACAATAAACGGCTCGCCTTTTGTTAAGATCAAGTTTGGTTTCTACGCTTTGTTTAGTCTGCATTTGGGTCTTCTGTTCCACACAGACTGCTTCTGCAGACTGTGACAAATATATTTGCTTTTTAACAGTAAAATATGTGATGCATTGTCTGAACAGTTAATGTTAACTAGAGCTGTTGAATGGGATGTATTGAACCAAATTTTAACTTCAAGTTCAGAAAAACAGCTTAAACTTTTATTTCCTAATTCTGTAATATTGGGTAAAATAAGAGAATATACAAAGAATGGACTTTGAGTAGAGTTACTGTCCTGCTAACAATATCATCCATCCATCCATCCATCCATCCATTTTCTTCCACTTATCTGGGGCCAGGTCGCGGGGGCAGTAGCCCAAGCAGAGAAGCCCAGACCTCCCTCTCCCCAGCCACCTCCGGGGAACACCAAGGTGTTCCCAGGTCAGCCGAGAGACATAATCTCTCCAGTATGTCCTGGGTCTGCCCTGGGGCCTCCTCCCGGTGGGACATGCCCGGAAAACCTCGCCCAGGAGGCGCTCAGGGGGCATGCTTGTCAGATGCCCGAACCACCTCAACTGGCTCCTTTCGATGTGGAGGAGCAGCGGCTCTACTCTGAGCCCCTCCCAGACGGCTGAACTTCTCACGCTATCTCTAAGGGAGAGGCCAGCCACCCTTTGGAGGAAGCCCATTTCCGCTGCTTGTATTCACGATCTCGTTCTTTCAGTCACTACCCACAGCTCGTGACCATAGGTGAGGTTGGGGGCGTAGATCAACCGGTAAATTGAGAGCTTCGCTTTTACACTCAGCTCTCTCTTCACCACAACAGACCGGAACAGTATTCGCATCAGTGCAGCTGCTGCACCACTCCATCTGTCGATCTCCCGCTCCCTTCTCCCATCACTCGTGAACAAGACGCCGAGATACTTAAACTCTCCCACTTGGGGCAAGGTAAAGTCCCTGACATGGAGTGGGCACTCCACCCTTTTCCGGCTGAGGACCATGGCCTCAATATCATTATCTCTTTTGTTTTTACAGCACCTAAATCTATTGGCAGGTAACCTACCAATACATTAGGCATGCATGTACAGCAAGTGTGGATTTTATCTGGGTGTACTGATAGCACAGAGTTTTATTTTTAAACTTCTTACTTTTAAAAAGCAAATCTTAATCTTTTATGCTGCTATCTCTATGGTGCAGCTAGTGTTTGTTGCTAAGTTCTGGAACTATTGCGAGGCTCAATGATCCATATGTGAATGAGTGAGATACCTATCAGTTTTAGCATAGGAGAAGGTGGAGTCTGAAACATCCAGTGAACCCACTGAAGCGGTTTCCTGGAAAATCCACAGGAAATTTCTTCCTATTTGTGATTGTTGGTGTCTTATGGAGTTTTACCCACTCATGATTACAGTCCTTCTTACAGTTTATAGTGCCAGTAACATTCATAAAAACACAGAAAGCATAATGCTGTGCAAATTTCACGTCTTTTAAACTCTGGATAAGTTAATGAAATGGAGTTGTGTCTCTGAGTTGTTGCTGCTGTTCTTTGTGCAGATCTTCACGTCATGCTGATGGACTGTTCACCAGTGGTTACAGCAGACTGCTGAGTCAGCTTACAGCTAAAGATTATCTGGAGTCACTGATGGAAAAACGGGTCAAGTATGAAACTCTGCATCGTTCAGAAAAGAGCCACATGTTCTTAATGCACCAGGACTGCTTTCCTATGAAAATGTTTTCGACTTGTTTTGTTAATGTTTGAATGAAGCATCATTTCCAAAACTGTTTTAGAGTAGTTCAAATAAACACCCATTTACTTTCAAATTAGTGCTTATTATCCATACATTAGGGTTAGGCTGCTTTGATGGCCTGCCTGGGATTACCATAATGACACATACAGTGGTGTGAAAAACTGTTTGCCCCTTTCCTTTTTCTTTGGATGTTGGTCACACTTAAATTATTCAGATCAAGCAAATTTGCAACATGCAGTTACTAAATGAAGGTGTTTTTAATTTTCAGAGGAAAAAAATCATGGCGCTGTGTGAAAAAGTGATTGTCCCCGTAGACCTAATAACTGGTTGAGCCACACTTAGCAGCAACAACTGCAGTCAACAGTTTACAGTATCTGGTAATGAGTCTTTTACAGCTCTGTGAAGGAATTTTGGCCCACTCATCTTTACAGAATTAATGTAAATCAGCCACAACTTTTCTGTTTTTAATCTTTTTTTAACATTTTTAATAACTTAATAACTGTAAATAAATTTTTAAATCTACGTGCTCCATTGTCCTGTCACTTTGCTACTGGAACACCTGACTTTCTCCAATGAGGAACGATAAATATATTTTTATTGTATTCTATTCTACATTAGAGGACTTTGGAGCATCATGTTCCTTTGTGAAATGCTGTGTTACGTTTACACCAGATGTAATGGGACACTTTTGTAAACTTTTGTCTCATCAGTCCACAGAGTATTTTCCCAAAAGTCTTGGGGATTGTCAATATATTTTCTGACAAAACTGAGACGAGCCTTTATGTTCTTTTTGCTGAACAGGGAGTTTTTGCTCAGTCTCTTTCTTATGGTGGAGTCATGAACTCTGACCTTAACTAAGGCAAGTGAGGCCTGCAGTTGATTGGATGTTGTTCTGGGGGTCTTTTGTGACCTCTTGGGTGAGTTGTCACTGGGCTCTTTGGGTCGACTGGCTGCTCCTGTTCCATGTTTTCACCATGGGTGGATAATGGCTCTCAGTGCAGTTCACTGGAATCCCACAGCTACATGGCCATGTAGGTTTGGATTTTTTAAATAATAAACACATTTATCCCTGGAAGTGCAGGTTATGGGGGGGGGTTGGGTATAAAAACAGATTGTGGGAAGATTGTGGGAAGATTGTGTTAAGACGTCTAAATGCTCAAGACCTGCAAACTGACTCACTTGGTGAGTCTGGAGGTGCCTGACTGACCTGAGATGCCAACCACAGACCAGAGGGTCAAACAGGTGCGTGGGGTGCGAGGGCTCACCTGTGATGGCCCTGGTTTACCTGAGACAGGAGGATCTGGCGATGGCCTCCAGGGGTGGCAGGGGGTAGCCAACAATTTTTTGGGTGGTGTTAATTACTTTCTGCACAACCTTCCTGTTCTCAGGCCCTGTGTACCAAACACCCAGGGAGTAGTACTTAGTAGTGCTCAGTATTGCTGAGGAGCGGTAGCAGGCAGCTTCTGATCCAGGTTATTTTATTTGTATTTTAATGTATTTTATTTGCAGTTGCTGAGCTTCTGAACTCCAGTGGAAGCAGTCATGGTGCTGCTTAGTTTTTTGCCTCTTAAATCTTTTTCACATGACTATAGATACCTCTGGCTCATACAGGAGAATTCATGTCAAAATATGTGTATTGGAATATGATGACTGTTGAGAGCAGCATTTTATACCGATGGTCAAAATGACATCCTCGATGGTTCCAGGTACAAATAGTTGTAACTGTTTTTTTGTTTGTTTTCTTTTATCTCACACTCCCCAAAATTCAATCTGTTATGAATAACCCTGTTTTAGGTACAGGCTAAAGATGAGATAATGGGATTCAATATTATCAGAGTTAAAGCATGTATAAAAGGCAAAATGAGTGGACATGAACACCTTGGTGGTTCTAGTGTTAAAAGTTCTTCTCTTCATACTTTAAGGCACTTTACAGTTTAATGAAGCGGTCTTTGAACAAAGGAGTAAGAAATGTTTTTTAAAATTATGTTGATATGAAGACCCTTTGCATAAATAATAACAACTTTTTTTTCTTTTCTTTTTTTTTTACCAGATTTACAGCATTTCAAATGCAGGAGATAAAAATCTTCCAGTCACGATGTTTTCATAATAGGTTTAGGTTATTTTAAAGTTTATGGCTTCTAGCTCATCCTCTTAAAAATTAATGTTTCTCCTTATAGTGGTGACCTGACAGAAAACCTGCTTCCAGCCAAACGGCACTCTGATGCCGTTTTCACTGACAGCTACAGCCGTTTCCGCAAACAGATGGCGGCCAAGAAATACTTGAACTCCGTGCTGCAGGGAAAGAGAAGGTAGAGCAACTCATGCAGCACAGGAACACTGAAAATTTCAAATATGACCACAAAGGTCCATGTCATATGACCACATTTTATTTTATTTTATTTTATTTTGACCAGGACATGTCCTTCAATGCACATATTAAACAAATATGTAAGACTGCTTTCTTCCATTTGTGCAACATCTCTAAAATTAGAAATATCCTGTCTCAGAGTGATGCTGAAAAACTAGTTCATGCATTTATTACTTCCAGGCTGGACGACTGTAATTCTTTATTATCAGGATGTCCTAAAAACTCCCTGAAAAGCCTTCAGTTAATCCAAAATGCTGCAGCAAGAGTCCTGACAGGGACTAGAAAGAGAGAGCAGATTTCTCCTGTTTTGGCTTCCCTTCATTGGCTTCCTGTTAAATCCAGAATTCAAAATCCTGCTCCTCACATACAAGGTCTTAAATAATCAGGCCCCATCTTATCTTAATGACCTTGTAGTACCATATCACCCTATTAGAGCACTTCGCTCTCACACTGCAGGCCTACTTGTTGTTCCTAGAGTATTTAAAAGTAGAATGGGAGGCAGAGCCTTCAGTTTTCAGGCCCCTCTTCTGTGGAACCAGCTTCCAGTTTGGATTCGGGAGACAGACACTATCTCTACTTTTAAGATTAGGCTTCAAACTTTCCTTTTTGCTAAAGCATATAGTTAGCCCTGCTGTAGGCTGCTGGGGGGTGATGCACTGAGTTTTTCTACAGTCACCTTTCTCACTCACTATGAGAATGAGAGGCGGCAGGCTGAGGTGGGTGTCTTAGTATCCCCTGTGCTTGCTACCTGTGCATTGGAGTTCTTCCCAGTGGGTGACAGGGTTTATTCCCTGCACCTTCAGATTGGGGAATGGGTCCTGATCATCACTGCGCCTATGTGCCAAATAACATTTCAGAGTACCCGGCCTTCCTGGAGCCCCTGGGTGGGGTTCTTGAGGACACTCCACCTGGGGACTCTGTCGTTTTACTGGGAGAATTCAGCACTCATGTGGTCAATGACAGTGAGTCCTGGAGGGGCGTGATTGGAACCAGAGTGGTATTCTGTTACTAGACTTCTGCGCAAATGACAGTTTGTCCATAGCAAACACCACGTTTGAACATAAGGGTGCCCATAAGTGCACATGGCACCAGGACACCTCAGGCCGCATTTTGACGATAGATTTTGTAATTGTATCATCAGATCTGGGGCCATATGTTCTGGATTCTTGGGTGAAAAGAGGTGCTAAGCTTTCCACTGATCACCACCTGGTGGTGAGTTGGATCAGGCAGCAGGGGAGGATGCAGGACAGACCTGGGAGGTTTAAAAATATAGTGAGGGTGTACTGAGAATGCGACAACTTGTCTCTGTCGTCCCCCCCTTGAGGTCAATGAGGCATTTAAACAACTCTTTGGTGGCAGGGTCGCTGGGGTGGAAAAGGTTTACCCTGAGTTCCTGAAAGCTCTAGATGTTGTGTGCTCCAACTATAGCAGGAGCTTGGTCCACAAAGAAGTTGGACTCATTTCCGGTTGGTGTTGGACTCAGCCAGGACTGACCTTTGTCACCGATTCTGTTCATTATTTTTGTGGACAGAATTTCTAGGCATAGCCAAGTGGTCGAAATCTTCCACTTGAGCAGTCTCAGAATCTTGTTTCTGCTTTTCACCAATGATGTGGTTCTCTTGGTTTCATCGGGTGGTGGCCTCATACTTGCACTGGAGCAGTTTGCAACCAAGTGTGAACTGATGGGAATGAGAATCAGCAACTCCAATTCTGATGATATGGTCCTGAGCTGGAAAAGGGTGGAGTGCACACCCTGGGTCAGGGACAAGTTACTGCCCCAGGTGGAGGAGTTTAAGTATCTCAGAATCTTGTTCATGAGTGAGAGAAGAAGGGAGCAGATTGGTGCTGCGGCTGCAGTCATGCGGATACTGTACCACTCTCTTGTGGTGAAGAGAGAGCTGGGCATAAAAGCAAAGCTCTCGATTTACTGGCCAGTTTACGTCCCCACTCTCACCTGTGGTCATGAGCTGTGGGTAGTGACTGAAAGAACGAGATCGTGGATACAAACAGCAGAAATTAGCTTTCTCAGAAGGGTGGCTGCCCTCTCCCTTAGCCATACGATGAGTTCAGCTGTTACATCCCCCAGGAGGATGCAGGTTTTCTTTTGTTAAAAAATCTCTTATGTTTTGTCTAGGCCCTGCCTCCTCTGTCTTGATTGGGTGCTGCTCCCTGAACCCACATAATTGCTACTCAGCAGAGGCCTATACAATGCCTGTGCAGCTATGTTTCGGGGCCCTCCGGCCATTTGGACTGCCATACTTGTGCAGGCTTACATGCCTTTTGAAGCGCATGTGCATCTTGTTTTTCTGTGTTCAGACTGCCTGCAGGGGAGAGCTGCCTTTTGTTTTGTGATCCTGTTTTCTCCTGTTTATGTATTGTTAGGTAGGTTATGGTTATTGGTTGTATATTTTGTTTTCTTTGGAGTTAGGCAAGTTCCTTTTATTTTCATATTAGGGATGTTTTGCTTGTTATGTTGGCCTTGGCTCTCCCTGAAGCTGATTGTCAGTCTAAACCCAATCTTTACAACTAGCTGAAGATAAACCTTTTAAAAGGTATCACTATTTTAACTTTATGTTAGCCCCTTCTATAGCCAGGGGACATAACATCTGCCATCCACTAGGGGCTCAGATTAGAGCCGCTGCTTTTTCATATCGAAAGGAGCCAGTTGAGGTGGTTCAGGGATGCCATAACAGGGATGCCTTCTGAGTAGGTATTCTGGGCTTGTCCAACTGGGGCAGACTCAGGACACGCTGGAGAGATTATACACCGTGTGTAATTAACGTTGAGTACGCTAACCACGTTATTACACTAATGCATGTAAGGTGAACTAGCAAACACCGTCGTAGCTACATGCGGCTGTCTTCTTGTTTGATGGCAGATACTCCCTTCACCCTGGCCAAAAAGGCTAAAATGACCAAAGAAAAAGTGGAAAACAGTTAAACATGAGAGGTTTTTGGACAAAGTTTGTGTTTTTTCCATTGATTAAGCACTGCTTCCAGCCAAGAGTGAGACCATATATGCCCTATAGCTGCAGAAAAGGCTAACATTGTTATCTTTTTACAAAAAAAACAGCTGAACATGAGAGGTTTTTGGACCAATTTTGTGTTCTCCACTCTTTAAGCACCGGTTTAAGCACCGTTTAAGCACCGGCACCGTTTCAAAAGTACCGGTTTGGCACTGGTATCGGATAAAACCTAAATGATACCCATCCCTACTGGTGAGCAAATGAAGATTCCACCTGTTTGGGCCTATTCATATTGCTGGACATACTTTGGACTTGGTCTTTACTTATGGCGTTGCCCATGACGATCTGCACATAAATGAAGTTGTTTTCAGTGACTATAAGTCTTCGTGTCACAGCAGACGTGTGGGGTTAGGAGTGAGGACCCAAGATGCAGGCACTGCTGATGTGAGTGAGCTTTATTGTGGACAGGGACACACAACAAAAGACGAGGGTGGCGAAAACAGAACTGAGAAATAACCTAAACTGGGAAAAACTAAGAATTAAACAACAAACCAGAGCACAAGGAGATTGAGAGTGGAGGTACATGAAGCATAGAGGAACACAGGGAGACTCGGGGAGAAAACACAGACGAACCAGCAACATGCAGGAAAAAACACAGGGCTCAAATACACAAAGGAGCAATCAGGGAATGAGAAACAGGAGGGAGACATAACGAACATAACGAGATACGTGGAAGCAAAACTAGACACACTAACGTAGGACTGGGACTATCAAAATAAAACAGGAAAGAAGAGGCAATTCACAAAGACGCAGACTTGACACCGAACTAAAAGGGACTCATGGAAAAGAACAAGAAATCACAGAGCAGAGAACTAGAGCACTAGAAATACAGAGAAAGAAACCTAAACACTAACAGTGATAACAATGATGAAAATCAAACATCAAATCAGGACACAACTCATTTACAGCAAAGAAATTATAGAACAATAATAATAATAATAACAAAACACTGGGTCACCGACCCAGGACCATGAAACTTCTTTAATGTTTGGTATAATTCAGGGTCTTTTTCTTAAGTTTGTATTTAGAGTGGGCAGGTGTTTATTCCCCTCTTTATTTATAGAGTTTGTACATGTAATTTGACATATCAGGCCTATTAAAACAAGTACCAAACGATACAAAGACATACCTCAATACAGATTAGGCTATTACAATTTGGATGATAACAATAAAAAAAATAAAATTAAAACAAAGAAAAAAAGGAAAAAGGAAAAAAAAAACATACACAGAGAACCCAACAAAAGCAGAAAACAAAAAACAACGAAAAACAATGAAGTGAAAGTAAACTCTGGCAAGATAGAAGATGCAAAGTTTCTTATTTGAAAGTAGCAGAACAAATTATACGAGGGCAAATCATACAAAGAATAAAGGTCACTAAAGCTGAGGAAAGTGTTATCTTTAAAAAAGTCATAAAAACATTTGATACCTTTTCTTGTCCATGTACAGAAGGAGGAGTCCACCAGGGATGGTGGGAAGAGGTGGTTGTTGCAGATTGGGGTCAGAGCAGAAGCAGAGACTGAACTGAAGTGACGCTGGAATTGATACCATATTTTCAGAGAGGGTTGTCTGTGAATTGTAACAGGGAAACAGGAAGGGACGAAAATAATAGTTCTGAAAGGGAGGAAGAGAAACATGATTGAGCCTCAAGCAACACCAAGTAGCTTGAGGATCAATCAGCCAATAGGTATACTTTTGAATGTTGGCTGCCCAATACTAAAACATCAAGTTGGGCAGAGCAAGACCCCCACTGAGCTTACACTGTTGTAGTGAGGTCATACTAATCCTGGGGGTCTTATTTGCCCATATGAATGATGAAATCATTCGATTCACAGATTTGAAGAAGGATTTAGGTAGAAACAGTGGGAAATTTGGGTAGAATATTCATTTTTAGAATATTAATCCTGCCAAGAAGTGATACAGGAAAGTTTGCCCACCTTTGAAAAGCCAACCTTACAGGTCAGCAAAGGGTTAAAATTTGCAGTTCACATAGAGTGGGCAAGTTTTTAACGATTCTGCTACTTCCAAGTTTTTTTTCTTCTTTTCTGATGGTAACACTGCGCTCCTTGTTAACTGTTTTTAATGACTTAACTTCAGTAATAGTGTTAAGAGATTTCTTAGGATTTTGGGGTTTTTATTATGTTATGCTTAAAAGTACGTTTCATTATCTAAATGTGTTTGCTCTTTTCAGTATTCAGCTTAAACTCTGCAACTCTGTGCAGACTCCTAAATGGGGAAGTTACACAGGAAGCCTGCAGTTCTATTTTCTCTCTTCCTGTATGTGCTCTCTGAATAAAGACTCTTCCTTTTTACTGCAGCGGTGCGAGTCTCCCTGAGTCTCGACCGTGTACACGTAAACCTGTCTGAGCCTTTTTATTCCGACCTGGGTTGCAATACAGGAAAACTCCTGACATTTCTTGGTCCTTCGAGCCGGATGGGACACAGCGCTTTTGTGTGACCCCACAGGAAAGCCTCATCGAGTCCTGCCGTCGTGAGAAGCCCGCGCTGAAGTCTGTCGACAGCTCCTGTCCAGGTACAGGATAAAGTCCAGAGACGTGAATTCGGGTTCTGGCCAGCGTTCTTATAAGTGGTCCACGGCGGTGGGGGTCGATGAGGTAAACCTGAGAGACCGGCAGTGAATCAGCAACCAGGTGAATATTAACACTCAGACACCTCGCGTAAAACGTCTAGGCTCGGCTCGCCCAGAGGGGTTGGTAGCATTCCTAAAAGTAAACGCTCGCCTGAAAAAGGGGCTGGAAGCTATTTTAGATAAACCTGGTCCGTAAGACGTAGTGCGCGTTGAAAAGGTATTGTTGTTGTTTTATTTTTGTTGGTGGAATAAATTGATTTTACAGCACAATAAGGAGGCTGAACTATTCCACTATTTTGTTTGCTGTTGGCCACCCAAGTACTGGTGAAAAGAGAGAAACAGGTCGTGTTTCATCACGTAAAGGTGACACCGCTTTCAAGAATAGCTTGAAAGTAGAAGGCCGTGTCAACTACCTCTCTCGATTCTCGTGCCAGAGAAGGTGCCGCAGTTGTGTAGTTGTAAAGTATTAAAATTAAGAGGATTAAAATGGGTAACTCACTGCTGACGAGCAGTGGATAGAAAAGAAATGTCCAGGTGCCGGACAAATTAGTGCATATAGATGGAGAAATCCAAAGAAAACCTAAATGTCCCACGTGGGAGGGAAAATGCATTGACTAAACTATAAGAAACCTCCAAGCAGAAATAAATACTGAAAAGGAAGCTAAAAAGAAAACAAAGAGTACACAAGAGTTGTAATATTTTAAAGCATGGAAAGTGGAATGAAGTGGAATAAACAAAAGGTTAAATTAAGGTTAACTTAAAGTAGAGCTTATCTGCGATAAGCACGATAATAGTAGATAATAGGAAGGTTAACAACCTGTAAACTGGTATTAACAATGAAACATAGTTGGCATGACGACCGTGCCTAGAATGAATAGAATGCATGAAACCAGATAATTCACACGAAAATATATCAAATAAAAAAGAGAGATGCATAAGGTATATTAAGGCTGTGTCATTGTTCAGCCAAGGAAAATGTCTCCAGCTTGGGAAGGTGTGCAGCTGCAGATTCACACAGACCCGTGATGGATACATAATAAAATATATCAAATCAAATCAAATCAAATCAAAGTTTATTTATATAGCACATATTAAAACAACAGTGTTGACCATAGTGCTTCACAGTCAGTCAAAACACAAGACAATTAAAACAAACAATAAAATAGGACAACAAACAATAGGTAACAACACAATAAGCTAAAATCAGCCAACTAGTTAGAATCAAAGGCCAAAGTAAACAGATAAGTTTTAAGACGAGATCTAAAAGACTGGATAGACTCGGCCATACGAATATGTACAGGGAGGTTATTCCAGAGTCTAGGTGCCATGATCGCAAAGGCCCGGTCTCCTCTCGACTTCATTCGAGACCTAGGTTGTGCAAGGAGCAAGTGATTGGATGATCTAAGCGCTCTGTTGGGATTATATAGGTGAAGTAGGTCAGAGAGATAGGTGGGCGCTAAATTATTCAGAATTTGAAAAGTGAACAAAAGAATTTTAAAATCTATGCGATATTTAACAGGGAGCCAATGTAGAATATAAACTAATATACTATTGTATATTAGTAGTGAAGTAGTGTATTGTAATATACTATTGCTGTTATAAAAAAGGAAAAACAATACAATGATAACATTAATAATGACATACTATTAATAAGAAGGGGCACCTCAGTCAGTTATGATGTGAGGTGGAAGATTGTTAAAAGTAGTCTGATTCAAGCTTAAGGTTTGCTCAAACTCAATACAATGATATATGAGATGAAGAAAATAAGGAATTAACTACACTAATCAGGTGCATAGAGACACTTGACCTGCTTGTAAACCTGTCATCTTAGATGAGACTTTGTTAAGATGAAGACCTATACTAACAACTAATGAGCCAAACCCTGTATACAACAGCTAAAACTACAAGATTGAGAAGCTGAATTAAATAAATATGTGGACACTACCAAGCTAATGAGGAGCGGTGACGCGCATGGAGATGCTGGTTTTGCTCACTACAATTGTATAAATGGAGTTTGAATTCATTACAATATGAAAGCATATTTTGAGTGATTCTAACTGTGTGAATGCTGTGAGTAGTAGGTTTTGAGTGATTGGGTGTGATTTGTACAAAAATAATAAAACATAAGTAATAATAACACTACAAAGGTTCATAGTGGAGTGAGTGAACAAGTGGAATTTTTGAGAGAAAAGGCAGTGTGTGTGATGATACCTGATGTCTGAAAGGGCTCTATTCAGGAGTGTGAACGTGACATAAAGGTGTTGGTTTTAGATCAAGATTTAGCAGAATTAAAGAGGGTTTATAGACTATGAATACAAAGAGAAACAAAAGAGTTCGAGTAGTCTGCAGAAACAGGAAATGTATTTAATATATATGTGTGCCTGTGGTGTGTCAAGACAGCTCACAGAGAGAAACAGAACTATATGAATAGAATGAATAGACAACACATACTCAAATTGTTATATGTGAAATTATTTTTGGAAAGGGTCAGAAGAGATAATTCGAACTTGGAACTCAGTGATATGATGCATGAATTAAACCTTATGGCAATATACACTTGCAATGAAGAAAGCAGCTTACACTCAATTAATATGAACGCAAAGCCTTAGGCCATAGGCAATTTGTTTTATTTTTGTTTGTTTGCTTAGTAAGTTTGGAAAACAAATTTGTGATCATATTTGTGATCACAGTGACACTTTAATGTCTGACTCCTGAATGCAAATACCACTTGATGTGCTTATAAACGAACAGAAAGCTGCACCAACTACAGAACAAAGGAAATGGTTAAAAGGTGGAGCACAGCCAGAAAGTGGTTTGATGACTTGTAATGGCAAACCAATACTACCAAAGTCCCTACACATATCAGCAGCATTATTGTCAACAGGAGGGGGGGTAGGAGTGGTAGATAAAATTTCGGAAATTTGTCGGAACATGCATGATTTGCCAAAAGCAAAAACATAATGCACATAATGCACACCACCTCATCCTTTTCATACAATCCACATAGGTTTTATTGAGCTAAATGAAAGCCAAGGCTCAGAATACGCTCTAGTGATCATAGACGTGATGGCCAGAAATCTATCCAGTAAAAAAGCAGACGCCATCTCAGTAGCAAAATGTTTGTGCAACCATTTTATTTCAATATATGGCATCCCCACTCTGATAAGATCAGACAATGGGACACATATTGTTAATGAAGTAATCAGTAAGGTCTCTGAAGCACTAGGAAATAAAAAAAAAAAAGTAAAATGAAACCCTCATCATGCTTTTAGAGAAATTACCTCCTTCTGTCCTGTCTGGGACTCTCAACACCATTGGTTCTACATTGTTGTGTATCAGTAACAGCACACTGAGTGTCACAGTGTGCTGTGTGGCAGGCAGAGGTAGGACCCTAACACAGGACTCAAAGTAAAAGGGCTAACTAAAGGAGGCAGGTTTATTATTGTAACAAAAACACTCTTAAACATAAAAATACAAGAATACAAAAAGGGGAAACTAGGAATATCAAGGGAAGCAAGGCACACGGGGAAACACAAAAAATGGGAACAACGTGACAATAAGCAGAGGGACAGTGAGGACTTAAATACACACACATGATAACAGATTGGAAGAAAGGAGGAACAAATCACACATAATGAGACATGGAAAACAAAACTGAACACAATGCACGTGAGACTCAGACTACCAAAACAAAAAAGAAACCAAACACAGAGACACAGTGTGAGGGACAGCGAAACAATAGGAATGAGCAAGGGAGACATGACGGGCTGGGGAGAAGACACAGACAAGACCAAGACACGAAAGAGAGCAGACTAAATAAACAAGTAACTAAGAACTAGAAATAGAAAGGATTAAACTAGGAAGCACAAGGAAATGAAACTATACCAAATAAAGACTACAAAACACTGATCACCACAGTAACAAGTAAACAAGGTCCAAAAGTGACAAAACAAAGAACACTGGGTCAAAGACCCAGGACCGTAACACTGAAGCCTATTTTAAACACGCTGAGGTAATTCTTGTAGTACAGAAACAAAAACCTTGATGCCAGCTCTATCATTAAATACAGTGGAACCCCGACTTACGAATACCCCATTTAACGAAAAATTCAAGTTACGAAGGCACTTAACGGCAATATTTCTGCCCGTATTACAGCAAAATGCCCGCGTAACAAAATCCGCTGGCTCTGATTGGCTGAGCCCAGAATGCCCACAATGCCTTCCCAATCACGTGACAACCCCTTGGCTTTCGTACTTGCGCTTCGCTGTTCCGCTTGAACGATGTATTGTTGTTGCAGTTAGCAATAAGCCTATAGCCTATCGTTCACTCAAAAGGCGCAATGGGTGCTTCGACTTACGAAAATTTTCGACTTATGAAAGACCCTTGGGAACGAATTAATTTCGTTAGTCGGGGTTCCACTGTATTGCCATATTTTAAAATTGTCATTTGTTGGAATATTATAAGAACAAATTGTAAAAAATGCCCTGTCGTCCTCAGTTCACCCCAACAGGTCGCAGCAGATGGCCCCGCCCCTCCCTGAGCCTGGTTCTGCCGGAGGTTTCTTCCTGTTAAAAAGGAGTTTTTCCTTCCCACTGTCGCCAAAGTGCTTGCTCATAGGGGGTCATATGATTGTTGGGTTTTTCCCTGTATGTATTATTGTAGGGTCTACCTTACAATATAAAGCACCTTGAGGCGACTGTTGTGATTTGGCGCTGTATAAATAAAATTGAATTAAGTTGAAAAAACTGAAGTAAGCTCAGATCTTTAGCAGCACTCCACTGAGACCACTCTCTTGAAGAGCGCCTCTATAAAGTGCCTTGAGGCGCCTTGTTGTGTGCCTCAACTTTCAGTCTTTTATCACAAGCTAATCTGATATTTTTTTTCTTCTTGGTTAGGTTTAGGGATTAGAAATCTGATCTAGATTATCATATTAAATTTGGACACATCGTCAGTAGTGGACCTTGGATTCATCGGGTGTTTCGGCAATTATCACTAGACACCCTCATCCAAGGAGGCCCTGCCAGGGTTGGTCAGGCCCCGGAGTGTGTCACTGGTTTATGTTCAGTTGTTATTTCTCTTCTTTCTTCTGTTTAGATTTCCACAGTCTATCCTCTGCCATCTATTCACTGCAACTGTGAAATAATACTTACCTCTTTAGCATTTATGGAGCCTAACTTCTTCAAAGGGATAGAAAAGGTGATAGAGAGATGTAAGACAAAAGGACAAGATAGGAGAGAGCAGACAGGAGAGCCGGAAGGGGGGCGCCCGATCTGGCTTCCCACACCTCCCCGCCAGATCAGGCTGTACGCTCTAACTCCCCACCGCCTCCCAGAAAAGGGAAGAAGAGCAGAATATTTTCTTTTCTCTCGCGGTTAGCTGATTGCCTTAGCTGCCCAAGTGATGTCAGCCCTTTTTAGCCATAGCCAGTGACTGGTCCTCTCAGCAGTGTTAGCTAGTTCTCTTATAGCCTGCCGTTGTGCCTGTCCTCTGATCCCATTCTCTCTAAGCAGCTTTGCTGTTGTACTGGCAACAAAGCCCCTGCACCCCACTTCCACCTGGTTGTGGAGGCTGGAGCCGCTATGGTTAAGGTGAATGTGGTGCTGGAAGCAGCCACCGGTTGTGGCAAGGAAAACGCAGCACGTGTCTGCTGCGGCAGCGACATGGACACAGAGACAGGCGGGAGACTGAACACGCCAACTTTTACTCCCGTAGCTGGCGAACGGAGAGCTGCGTCACAGAGGGGCTGGAGTGATTCAGTCTGCATGCTGAGGGACAAGAAGACAAGAAACATGACAGACTAACACAGAAGACCTAAGTGAAACATAAATAAACTAAAGGCAACCAAAAGATAATCCAATTACTCAACATAATAAAGGAATAACTTAAGAACCCTAAAACGTAAACTGAAGACGTTGGGTCAGAGACCCAGGATCGTGACACTTTCCTCCCTTGCAGTTTGTTTTCCTTGAAGATTTTTAGATTTCGTTTGATTTGTTCCAGGTTTCCAGCTTGTTTATTTTGTAAGTTCTTCAGTAATAACACTTCTTTTTAAATGATCTCACTTCCTTTTTAATTAAATTTTCCATCTCAGCCTTGTGGTCTGTTTTCTGTGAACTGAATGGTTTTTCAAAGGTCATTTGATGACTCAATAAAGCGATGAAACTAAATCGTATCAGATATCTCAAAAACTTTTACGTGCTATCTAAGGAACTTCACTTGTTCTTTATTTAAATTTCTTTCTGGATTCTAAAGACGTTTTTTCTGCAGTGTGGACGATGTGACCCTGATCGCTCCAGATATTTCTTCATCTCTGACCAATGAAGGCTCCTTATTTCATGACATCATCAGTCAGCTGACTCTGGTAGGTCATCTGGATGTTTATACACCTGACAGACAAACAGCTGACCACATGAAATGATGCCAAAAGTTTTCTTTCACTAATTCAAAATGGCGTTGTCCCATTTTTAATTACAATGAGAGTGAAATTTAACTTTGAAACAAATCTCAAACTTATCAGGTTTTTTTGCCTCTCATTTATTTACCGGTTTATCTTGTTCATTTTAGGATCTGTGATGTTTGCAGTCCTGAAACAGGACGTTGTGTCTTCAACTTGTCGGCCATATTTTCTTTCATTCTTTCCTGGATGTTTTCTGTGATTTGTTTTGTTTTTTAATTGACCCAGATGTGTTGATCTTGGTGTAATGATTAATTATTTGTGTTCTACATGATGTGCTAAAAAATGTCAGTGGGTCATTTGTGTTTAGGGTGGAGCTTCATCCTGTCATTAATGACTGACCCTGTTAATTATTGATCGAGTAAAGTTTCATTATCACCTGAAGTCTGGAATAAATAAAAACAAAACAGTTTGAACCTGCATTTTATTCGACAGGATGATATATTTAATTCATCTGGTGTTGGTGTTTACATTTATTATTAATAATGTGATCAAAAATATTCTCCTGTATACTATGAATTATTTATTTTTTCCTTGTATTTTGGAGAACAATCAAACAATAATGTGCAGTTCTGCTCTGAACTCCATGATTAAGATCTTCAGATTTTTCCAATGTCACAGTTTCATCTTGCTTTGTGAAATCCGTGGCTTGACTATTCTCTCCACGTTTGTGATAAGCAATGTTCCCTCTAAGCTGCGCATGTGCGCAATTGCGCACTGCTGGCACGGTCTCTGCACACAGGAAATCTGCGTTGCGCACACACAAAAAAATCTAACCTGAATTGAAATTAAAATGAAAACTTTAACAATTCTGTTTTGCAGTGTTAGTCAGTAAGTGACTGGCTGCTCCTGTATGGGATTAGAACGATGCCACCTTATCCTATAGTCCAGCCAATGATGCGATTCACATTCGTATATACGCAGCCAATCAACGTTGTTGACAGGCTATGACAGCGTCCTTATGTGCTGACACCGGTGTTTTAGTGGGCAAAGCGGCGTGGCTGATGTGCAGTGAAGCCACATTAATGACAACGTGTCCAACCATTGGAGATGTGAGCAGGACAGACGGAACAATTGACGGAAAAGTGTGGACTTTATACCAGTTTTTAAATTGTGTTGATCGGCCACGTAAAACCAGAGTTATGATAAAAATATCTGCAATGTTTGGTTTTCTTCCTGAATACTGTCATTGTTTATATTTACTGCGGGAAGAAACGGTAAAAACGGCGTTTTATAAGGAAAACGCTCGAAAGCGCTCCCCACCTGTGAGCAAAAACAAAACCAAAAAACCCCCCACCCTATTGGTCGAAAAAAGTACCGTGTCGACCAATCAAAAAATGATATGGCAACATGGCATCTAGTTGTTAAGAAACAGGGGGAAGTTTTAGGAGTGACAGCGGTGTTCTGAGATGTGAGAGATTTGAGACGTTTAGCGCAAATCTTGTGTAGTTAGTGTGTAGTTAGTGTGTAGTTAGTGTGTAGTGTAGTCAATAGTTTTGTTGTGTGTGTCAGAACAATGAGGCGGCTGCTGAATGTTACAGGTGTTACAGCAGTGATACAGCTCCTGTTGTCAGGCCTGCAGGTATCAGGCTGTTGTTCTCCTTTATCTCATAGTGCACAGAAATTATTTTTTGGAGTGGCACAAATAATTTGTGTGGCATCAGATTTGATGCAGAACAGCTGATTGTTCTGTAAATAGTTTGAAATGTTTTAAAATAAACACCTTGGCTGCATTTAAAAAAAAATAGCTGCAAAACTCTTTGTTGTTTGCCAAACTGAGTTACTTTTTTGAAGAACTATATAATTACTTGCCCAGCATTGGTCATTATATCCTGTATTTGGCAGACAGAGTTACAGGACTCTTTCCCAGACCACAGACTCATAATACAAGTCAGAGCTTTATGAAAAAAAAAAGAAAGAAAGTTGTGTTTTCAAAATTGAAGTTCAAGTTATTTTTACTTCCAATAGTGTTAACATACTACACAGGTCATGAACAGGATTTTTTACATTTTCATTGTAAGTGGGCTAAAGCAGTTAATTAAAAGTAGTCTAACATAAATGTAAATGCTGTAATTTGATTATTTTAATAAACCATGTAACTTGGATGGATTAGATGCTGGCGTGACCACAGTGCACACGTCTGATGTCGCTCACAGTGGTCCAAGGGACGCTCAGGGAGTTTGTGTGTTCGCTCAGACACATGAAACATTAGAGGGAACATTGGTGATAAGTCACATGTTGTAGACTTGTCCTCATTTACGCGAACACGCTCGCGGTTGGATTAAATAAATTCTGGGTTGATTTATGACGACCTCCCGTCTGATGGTGTTACAGAAGCCAGTTAGGGAAAGAAATCTCGACTATGTTGAACTTGTTTCTTGGTTCAGGGAAGAAAAGAAAATTCAACATCAGTAATGACTCAGATATTTCCTCGTTATCTGTGCTGTTGTTCTGCTCTGTTATCATGTTTCCATTATTTGCACAGAAACAAAGTCCATTGCACTGACTGATATCAGAGGTTAAAGGTCAATGGGCTCTGAAGAAGTGATTCTGCTGAAGGTGCAGAAAAAGGAGAGACAAATGAACGAAGGAGAAGAGAAAGAAAAGAGGATTTGAAAAAACGTGACAAAAAGAGGAAGAAAGATTTCACAACAGACTGGAGACCAAAGCTACAGACGAGAAAAACAGACAAAAACCAAGCAAAGTGAGATAAAAGGTGGGTTTTACTGGTTCACACAGCAGGAAGAAAAAGCGGCTGACAAGGAAAAATCGGTTGAACGTCATCAATACATCCAGGAATCAGTGAAAGAACATCTGGCTACAATCAAGGTAAAGACCTTCAGCTGGTTTGTTTCCTGTCAGAGAAATGCTTCATTTAGACTTTCTGCTGATTTTTCTGAACTTCATCTTTTTTCATTAATGTACTGGCTGGTGCCAAATTAAAGGAAGAGCCTGAACCTTTGGTCTTCCAGTAGTGAGGTGTAGCTGGTAGGGCTCGAGTCCACAGAGGCAGAAATCTCACTTTTATGGAAGGAGCAGAAAACCTGTGATGCAGCACAGTCTGCATTTATATCAGAGTTTGTCTTCTTTTCTGCTGTTTAAAGCTTCAACGTCCTGGATCTCTGTTGGGATTTCCTTATTATTCTGTCTCTGCCTCATGTTTCTACTGATATTTTTGCTTTGGCGTCACCATGTTTTTACAGACAAGTTCAGCTAAAACTCTGACTTTGTCAATCCTGAGATAAAAATGATCCTTTTATCCTCTGCAAACAGAGTTGACCTCAACTCTGGGACGGTTACCATGGTAACATGCTCTGAATTTAACCTGTTCAGTGGGTTGAGTTGAATTGAACTGACAGCAATTCCATCAGTGACTGATTATTAGCTCAGTAAAGATGAGGCTGAAAGGACTTTAAGGCTCTAAATGGATTTAAAGTGACTTAAAAAGCAGCTGCAGAGAGTCAGGTTGTAATTGATTACATCCCCCAGCAGCCTACGTCTATTGCAGCATAACTAAGGGAGGATTCAGGGTCACCTGGTCCAGCCCTAACTATATGCTTTAGCAAAAAGGAAAGTTTGAAGCCTAATCTTGAAAGTAGAGATAGTGTCTGTCTCCTGAATCCAAACTGGAAGCTGGTTCCACAGAAGAGGGGCCTGAAAACTGAAGGCTCTGCCTCCCATTCTACTTTTAAATACTCCAGGAACAACAAGTAGGCCTGCAGTGTGAGAGCGAAGTGCTCTAATTGTCATGAATCGCTGTGTGGCAGGCAGGAATTGGACGCAAAATGCAGGCTCTTAGAGACGAGGGATAGACTCAAAACCACAGCTCTATTTGCTGGCATGGGAAAAAATGAACATACAAAGCAAACTAAACTAAACTGTGAAACAACAACTTAAACTCACGGGGAAACACAGGGAGATCCACACAGCATGAGGGTAGGACACAACAGAGAGCAAGGGCAAATACAGGGCTTATATACACAGGGGAGTAATCAGGGAATGGGAAACAGGAGGGAGGCACGGCTGGGAATAATTGGACATAAGGGAGAGACAAGGGGAGTGAAACTAGAAACACTGACAAGAGACAGAGACCTACAAAATAAAACAGGAACTCACACATGCAAAGACACACACTAAGAAATGCGGACTTGACACAGGAATATACAGGCAGAAAAGACTAAACACTAAACTGGGGAAGAACAGAACTAAAACCCAAAGAAATAGAAAAACAGAACCAAAATACATCACAATAATAGAAAACACAAAACGCTGGGTCAAAAGACCCAGGATAATGACACTAATGGGGTGATATGGTACTACAAGGTCATTAAGATAAGATGGGGCCTGATTATTTAAGACCTTGTATGTGAGGAGCAGGATTTTGAATTCAATTCTGGATTTAACAGGAAGCCAATGAAGGGAAGCCAATACAGGAGAAATCTGCTCTCTCTTTCTAGTCCCTGTCAGGACTCTTGCTGCAGCATTTTGGATCAGCTGAAGGCTTTTCAGCGAGTTTTTAGGACATCCTGATAATAATGAATTACAGTAGTCCAGCCTGGAAGTAATAAATGCATGAACTAGTTTTTCAGCATCACTCTGAGACAGGATATTTCTAATTTTAGAGAAGTTGCGCAAATGGAAGAAAGCAGTCTTACATATTTGTTTAATATGTGCGTTGAAGGACATGTCCTGGTCAAAAATGACTCCAAGGTTCCTCACAGCATTACTGGAGGCCAAGGTAATGCCATCCAGAGTAAGAATCTGCTTAGATACCATATTTCTAAGATTAATAATAACTAACTATTCAATGCAGAGAGGTCTATTAACACATAGTGAATGAAGAAGAAACAGCCAATGCATCATGGGAATCCCCCAGCAGCCTACACTTATTGCAGCATAACTGAGGGAGGATTCAGGGTCACCTGGTCCAGCCCTAAATATCAGGATCAGTTAGAAAAAAAAACAACAAAAGAAGTTAGAGACCCAGAGTTGACAAGCAAGACCCATCAATGACACACAGAGACAGCACAGAGAGATGGGAGCAGCAGCTGGTTTGTGTCACAAAGAAGCACCTCTGGGGAACCAGTTATTTGGAGGAGAAGGTGGCTGAGGCAGTCCGCAGAAGCCAGATCTGCAGCACTGAAGGGCCCCTGGGTGGAGCGCTGGTGACTGTGCTATATATATGTGAAGGTTCTCAGTCATCTAGGTCATCAATAGTCAATGGTAACTTTATTGCCCCCAATGGGAAATTGATCAACAAAGTGTGCAGTACTGATGGCAACAACACATATGGTTTGGTGTTATCAATCATGACAATAGCAGCAGGTATGAAAGACACTCGATGTCTCTTGGTCTTCACTGCAGGCACTTTATACCGATGACCTGAGGGAAGCAGGTGAAGATGATTAAAGAGAGGACGGTCTGAACACAACATGACAGATGTCTGTGAAGGTTCTCAGTCATCCAGGTCATCGGAGTCTAAGGAGCTCGAAAGTTGCTTGAAGATGTTTCACCTCTCAGCCAAGAAGGTTCTTCAGTTATAGGGTCAAATGGTGGCGAGTCCCCGATTTAAGCCCTGTAGGAGTGTCCTTCAAAGAGGGACAATGGCCCCTATGATGATCCTCTACCTAATCACATGAGCCAAGGTGTGAAAACAGGAGCACGACATCCGAGTGTACTTCAGACCCAGCAACACACTCAGACAGAAACTAATTCATCCCAAAGACAAAACTCCTAAACACAAACTTAACAATGTGGTGTATGCTGTACAGTGCAGCGAGGAATGCCCAGACCTCTACATTGGAGAGACCAAACAGCCACTTCACAAGCGCATGGCACAACATAGAAGAGCCACCTCCACGGGACAAGACTCGGCTGTCCATCTGCATCTAAAGGTCAAAGGTCACTCTTTCGAGGACGCCAATGTTCACATGTTGGACAGAGAAGACAGATGGAGTGAAAGAAGCATCTATGTCCACGTCTTCAAGCTTCAAGCTAAAGAAGCCCAGACACTTTTCTTTCCAAGCTCCTTAGAATAACATAACATGACCTCCTCAGCACCTGCCTGTTATAAAAGTCTATCAGCTGGACCTGAGACCTCCCTGAAATCTGACCAGCAACTTTAACCAGGTTAGCAAGTCTGGTCTAATTTGTCAAAGACAAATTACCGTAACCAAGCAATGATACAAAACATTAAAACTGATTCAACAAAACTTTATAAAAAGGGTCATCATTTCACATGAAATGTTCAACACTCCTTAAAAAGTACAGCTTTGTTGGACTTTTTTTCACTGTGGAATCAAAATGTGACTCAAAGGACAGAGCCTTATCAAGAGCTACCCCCAAATACTTACAACTATCCACCAGTTCAATGGCAGCAGTCTCAGTGCAGGATGGGGGATGGCTTCCTGAAGTCAATAACCATGTCCTTAGTTTCAAAGGTGTTGATCTTTAAGAATGACTGATCACACCAAGAAGCAAACTCATCCACAACATCGTACGTCGTAGTCTAAGGAGCTCGGAAAAAAAAGCATCCGGACTTCTTTACATTTCCTTGAAGACGTTTCACATCCGAGAAGCTTCTTCAGTTCTAAGAGCAACTGGTGGAGAGTCCCAGGTATTTAAGTGTTATGGGATTGTCCCCATAAGAGGGTCATGGACCCCCTATTGATCCTCTACCTATAATCACACGAGCCAAGGTGTGAAAACGAGTGTAGGTCACAATCAGCCAAGGCTGGATATTACACCAAAAAAAATACACAAATCCAACCAAAGCTGTAAGACGCAGAAGGTGGTTGAAGAATAGGTGAGAAGAATCAGAGCGATAAAAGATGGGAGCAAAACTAACACAGCACACAAAAAAAGACTAACTTTCAAAGTAAAATTGGAAGTGACCGAAAGATAATACACACATAGAAGTTGACAGAAATACCACCAAAGGTCAAATAAAGAAACAATAAAGAGTAAAACACCGAAACACAAGGCAATAAAACCAAAGCAGGAACAACAATGCCCTAACGATTCAACATATTCAAAGACACCAAACGAGCTGTGAGAAATAACACGAACGTGAGCATGACATGTTCACAGTGCATCTGTTTTCAGACTCCTGATAGTGTTTTGACCAATCAGTATTCAGTTTGCTGCTTTGCATCACGATGATTCTCTCTTGGATTAATTTCTTTTCTTTTGAAAGGCTCTGGGTCAGCAACATCACAGCTTCAGGAATTTAAAGTGATGTTTCAAACAAACTATTTAATAAAGCTAACAGTTACTCTTTAACCCTAACTCTGGAACTTTTATCTGTGTCACACACAGCTCCACCTCCTCCTCCTCCTCCAGACCCTCCAACGGGGTGCACCTTAGACCTTCAAGTCATCGCTCTATCAGCTGATCAGTTTATTTGTTCACTTGACTGATTCTTCAGAGAAAAATGGCTGCCAACTCACCGAAAGACAAGTGAGTAAAACAAAGAAGTGAGAATATTTTCACATTCATGCATAAAACAGACAAAACAATCAGCAGTGACTGAGTATGTTCAGAAGTTCTTAGAAGTAGACATCACTGCTGATGATGAGTTATTATATGTTATTATATACAATCAATATAACAAATGTGACAGATGATCAGATGTTCTTTAAAGTTTTGTTGTATCAGAAAAACAAAACTTGTAATCAAATAAATCAACAGGGACAGATTTTAATGTGATAAAGCTGCTGTTAGTTCAGGTCTGTTCGGGTTAGTTTTTAGTTTCTGATCTTTAAACATTTTCATAACGTTTCAAGTGGTTTGTTGACGTTTGTGAACTGAGTGAAAAGTGGCTGCAGGGTGACGATAAGCAGTGACTGCAGCACAGAGATAAACTGATTATCAATAACACACCCTACACACACACACACACACACACACACGCACACACAAGTAACATATTTAGCAGTGTATATGAATATGGATGTTGCACACAGACAGATGTTTGGAACATGTGGACTGGTTGTGTGTGAGTGTGTTACTATAAAAGACTGCATTGTAAAGATGGCAGCTGGGATCAAGGACATCCCGACACTGCATCATGCAGAGAGTGGGAGGGGTTCACCAGCATGGGTGAGGATTTAGCAGATAGCCTAACACGTGAAAAGGTCAGAAGGAGCCTCGTTTTCTTCACTGTCAGCTGTACAGAAAACAGAAAGGGCACCCATCGAAGCTTTGGCAACTTCAAAGAGTACCTTCCTGCAGGGAGTGGTTGTGCTAGCAGAAAACACCAGTGAAGGCCAAAGAAACTCGGTCAAGGCCAACATCCCCTAATGACAAGGACAGACAAGATAGACTAAAATGGGCAAAATCGCTCATACTGACATGCCATACTCCAAAAAGCTCCCACCAGAGGTGGCAAAAATACAGACATTCTTTACTTAAGAAGTACACATGCTAGTGTTGAAAAATACTAAGTAATAGCTGAAGTACTGATTCAACTTTACTCTGATACTCTGATTCTTTACTGAAGTAAGAGTGAAAATGTATTCAGCTGAGTAAGAAAACAAAAGCAGCTCTTTGGAGGACGCTTCTCTCAGGTGTTGGTATGAAGGTGGAGTTCAGTGAATGAGTCCCTGCTCCACTTGATGTAAGCTAACTGTGACCATGAACCCACAGCCACTGTGCAGCAGTCACACACTGTTTTTTACTTTAAACCCATCACAGTGCAGCAAACTAAGTTTCAGGAAGCATTTGAATTTTCTCTCTAGCCCAAAATATTTGAGATCTGGAACGTGACAAGCACAACGAAGGCATGACTGATTTTTCTGTTTGTTCAGAAAGCAGCTGTTTGTGAAATGACCGGTTTTACTCAAGCACTTTAGACAACATACCTAATTCAGCCATTCATACAATTTTGATATACCTTTATTAGTCCCACAAGGGGAAATTTCATAAGGCTGCCGACCTATTGCACGCAATGGCGGCGCCATCTTACCCTCCGACCATACATACATTACACAAACATCACATGGGGAAGACAGGTCAGAGAGGTATAACATGGAAAAAGCACCACATGAGGAAAGATAAGGAGAAAAAATAACTCCCCCCAGACTGAGCTCCAACAGGGAGATCAGTTTGAGAACAGAACAGAAAAAAAAAAAAACACCTCTGCACATAGCACCTGAAAAAAAAACAAAAAAACTCTTAATACACCAAAAAACACATGACAAGCAACAGGGGTGGGTAAAGGGTGAGAGACAGCCAATGTAGACAGTACATCCGGGCCTGCAGCCTATGTGCTGGTATCCATGATCCACCGTCAGCATCGGAAGGGAATAAGCGTTGAAGGCGTTTGGAGGGGGGAGGGGGGATGAGTGTATGTCTGCATGTGTATATATGTCTGTGTGTGTGTGTGTGTGTGTGTGTGTGTGTGTGTGTGTGTGTGTGTGTATGTCCAGAGTTCAGCTGAGACGGTGTCCTTCGCCCTGCCAGGCTAAGTAAACAGTCTTCCAGCCAACCCAGGTGGCCTTGCATAGAAAGGGAAGAACAGTCAAAACACAGTCGTTATCAGGGTGCAAGCACCTCTTTCTAGACCTACATGCTTTCTGTCTAACATGCACATGCCAATGAATGTATCAGTATCTTGGCCAAGACACATACAGACTGCAGACTGGAGCATCTAGCAACCAACAACCTTATAATTAGTAGATGACCTGCTCTACCTCCTGAGCTACAACCAAATCCAATGCTAGGCCCTTTGCGCTACCATTGTACAGAGACTGTAAATAAATGATGTAAGATAAAGGTTAAAACAGACACACCTGAGTATTAGCTGACACTCAGCTGATCCACCTGCAGAAAACCTTACAGAAACAGATCTGATGAATTTAGTTAAATATTTATACCTGGTTTTAATCCTTTACCACTTCTCATATCAGCATGTACTGACCACTCAGTGCATTTTATCAACAACTTTAATATTTTTTGGGAACGCAGGCATCTGTTTAAAGCAAATGGATTTAATTTTAACAAGTCTGGGGTGAAACTGTTCACCTCCAACCTGTTTTATTCCATACATCATCCATCTGTGCTTGGTGCCAAGGCTGAGATAAATGAGGAGTTATCTCATAAAGTGGAACAAACAGTACTCCGAGAACAGACAAAGCCCAGCAGAAACCTTGAGGAGGAGCTCCATCTGCCCCCACCCGGGAAGAGCCTCAGAAAGGAAAGACATCTGAGGCAAGAAGAGGGGTCCCTATTTGCCTCCAACTCTCTCAACAACACCAATGACCAGGACCAAGGACCACGAGCTTCCCCAGTCCCCCAAACCCCTGACAGGCCGTCACCCTCCTCCCCCTCCCTTTCTCCCTCCTCCCCACACCTGAAATTCACTGAGGAGATGATGGAGCGGGTCAATGCTGGGCTCAGATGTACTCCCCGACCCAATCCATTTTTGTCCCCCATAAACCCCCCACCAGAGCAGCCAAAGGTTCGCCATCGAGCCCCGCCCTCAACAGAGCAGTCGAAGTTACATCGCCCAGCCCCGCCCCCCTTAGTTCCTCCTTACCACCTTCATGCTCTGTCTCCGCAGTCTGATGTGTGATGTGTGGAGGGTCCGGGCTGCGAGGATTATGGCAGTGGTGACTTTTCCCAGGAGAAGCTGGGACCCTGTTTACTAGAAGGTTTTAAAATTTCTGTACTTTTAGGTGACAGAAGGAGACATGTGGCCTGGTCAAAACACAGAGAGCTGCACTCTAAAAGATCTTTAAATATAGTAAACATACCTTGTGTGCCACAGACTGCTCCCAAACACGAGGGGGCAAATAATACCTCTAAAACACTTAAGTTGGCTTTATTAAACGTTAGCTCTTTAGCTGGGAAAACATTTTTAATTAATGATTTAATCACTGAGCACAGCCTTGATTTTATGTTTCTAACTGAAACTTGGTTGGACCAAAGTAACAGTGGAGCTGTTCTCATCGAGACGACCCCTCCTAACTACAGTTTTATCAGTGAGGCCAGGGTGAGCAGGAGAGGAGGAGGGGTGGCTGTCTTATTGAATATGTGGCTTTACAGCTGAAGGCCCCATCCAAAGTTATGTTTCTTAATCTTTACAGGCCTCCCAAATACTGCACAGACTTTTTTAATGACTTCAATGAACTGCTGTCTGTGATCTGTGTTGATTTCGACTGTGTAATTATTGTTGGGGATTTTAACATCCATGTGGACAACCCTCAGGACAAAGGGACTAAAGACCTGAGTAACACTCCGGGCAACTTTGGGCTGACTCAGCATGTAACAGAGGCCACACATAATAGAGGACACACTCTTGACCTACTGATCTCCAAGGGCCTGAGCATTTCAAACGTTACTGTGTCTGATGTGGGCCTGTCTGATCATTACTGTGTTTTCTTTGAAAGTAAAATCTCAGCCCACACAAATATATCAACAGCAGTGATCACAAAACGGTGTATAACTGAACACAGTAGTGAGATCTTTAACCAGGTCTTCCCATTAACACCTGACCCGTCCAGAGGTTCAGTCAATGAGCTCGTCAATAGCTTCAATGCTAAAATGTTAAATGTAATGGACACTATTGCTCCCATTAAGCTGAAGGTTATCTCTGGAAGGAAAAAGTCTCCATGGAGAAACTCCACACTGGTGAAAAATGAAAAAAGAGTGTAGGAAAGCTGAGCGCAGATGGAGAAAAACAAACCTCCAGGTTCATTATGACATCTATAAAGAGAAACTTCACAATTATAATTTACAACTGAGGAGTGCAAGGAGGTCCTACTTCTCTGACATCATCACCAAAAACAGTCATAACGCTCGGGTCTTATTTTCTACAGTTGACAGGCTAACAAACCCTCCTGTGTCAGTGGCAGCTGAACTTCATTCGACCATGGCCTGCAATGACTTTGCCAAATTCTTCACAGAAAAAATCCAAAAGATTAGACAAGCAATTGGTACATCAACAGCAGATTCAGGATATGTACTGTGTCCACCGAAAAACTGTTTAAACACCATGAAACAGTTTCACCCTATTAACAGCAAAGACCTGGAGGACATGTTAGGTCAACTGAACTCCTCCTCTTGCTGTTTAGATGTCCTGCCAACAAGTTTTTTCAAAAAGGTCTCAAAGACTTTGGAGTCAGACCTGTTACAGATCGTCAACTTTTCTTTAATGTCAGGTGTGTTTCCAGAATCACTAAAAACTGCTGTAATTAAACCTATACTGAAAAAGGACAATCTTGATAAGACCCAAATGAACAACTACAGGCCGTTCTCAAATCTCCCATTTTTAAGTAAGATCATTGAAAAAGCAGTTTCTCAACAGCTCAATTACTTCTTAACACAGAATAACTGCTATGATGCCTTCCAGTCAGGTTTTAGACAGAACCACAGCACTGAAACTGCTCTGACCAAAGTGTTTAATGACATATGTCTGAATACAGACAGTGGAAAAATGTCAGTCTTAGTTTTACTGGATCTCAGTGCAGCATTTGATACAGTTGACCACAACATATTACTCAAACGACTGGAGAACTGGGCAGGTCTTTCAGGAACTGTACTAAACTGGTTCAAAACATACTTAGAAAACAGGAAATACTTTGTATCAATAGGTAACTTCACATCTGAGCAGACAAGTACCACATGTGGAGTTCCCCAAGGCTCCATCTTGGGACCCCTTCTGTTTAACATTTACATGCTCCCACTGGCACAGATTATAAAGAACAACAAAATAAACTATCATAGCTACGCAGATGACACACAAATATATATCACAATGTCACCAGGAGACTGAGGCCCTGTACAGGCTCTTGGTAAATGCATTGAGGAAATTAATGAGTGGTTGTGCCACAATTTTCTCCAGCTAAACAAAAACAAAACTGAAGTAATAGTCTTTGGTGCCAAAGAAAAACGATTACAGGTCACCAGAGAACTTCAATCTATACACCTAAAAACCACAAACCAGGCGAGAAATTTGGGTGTAGTGATGGATGCAGACCTAAACTTAGAAAAACACATTAAGACAATAACAAAATCAGCTTACTATCACCTCAAGAATATTTCAAGGATAAAAGATCTGATGTCTGTTACGGGTATCAAATATTGAGGGAGAGTACAAAACCAGAATAGTCCAGAAGGGTTGGGTCAAAACAATGATTTTATTGGAACACACGCGCGGGGAGATAATTACTGCATATCATCAGCATGGATCTCCACCCAAAATACACTTCAGATTGCTTTTATAATATCAGGGTATTATGACGCCCCCTCATGCGTTTACAAGCACATAATTTGCATCTTAAGAACATTCTTTGCCTCTTTTACAGACAGTGATCAATTTTAAGAGATAAATGCAGACACAAGAGTTCCTCTTTCTGGCATCTTCTTCCAAATAAGGCGATGGTCTCCGGCCTCTGGGTCCCCATGGGCTGGTCCTCTCCTTCTGTCACCTGTTGTCAAGTAAACTCTAGTACAACATGTTTGCTGAATGCATTCAGGCCTCTGCTCAGATCTGTTTCTAGGTTATATGTGGTATATATGTGTTTTGTAAGCATGTGTGCGATCTTTCTTCAGCTCCCAGCCTCTTATCCAATGGATCATCCGGACCTAGCGCCGAACGAAGCTTTTGACCTTTAATTACCTGGGGGAGCTTCAACTCTTTTATGAGCACAGAACTGCAATGTGTGTATAGAGATATAACAATATAAAAATGGTTATAACTGCACCGGTAATAAAGGTTAATATGGTGTCAGTGTGTTAAATGTCTCCATGCCGTCTTAAAGCTATATGTGATATTATTAATGCAATGCTAATGCTATGAAATATATTGTAGCAGTAAAGCAATTTCTTTAATTCCACGTCTCAACAGGACCTGGAAAAACTAGTCCATGCATTCATCTTTAGTAGGCTTGATTACTGTAACAGCATCTTTACAGGTCTACCTAAAAAATCAGTCAGACAACTACAGCTCATTCAGAACTCTGCTGCTCGAGTCCTCACTAAGACCAAAACAGTGGACCACATCAGTCCAGCTCTGAGGTCTTTACACTGGCTGCCTGTCCGTCAGAGGATAGACTTTAAAGTTCTGATGCTGGTCTATAAAGCTCTGAATGGTTTAGGACCAAAATACATCAGTGACCTCCTGACCCAGTATGAACCTTCCAGATCCCTCAGGTCATCTGGATCCGGTCTTTTATCAGTTCCCAGAGTCAGAACCAGACACGGAGAAGCTGCATTCAGCTTTTATGCTCCATATATCTGGAACAAACTCCCAGAAAGCCTCAGATCAGCTGAAACACTCAGTTTATTTAAATCCAGGTTGAAGACTCACTTATTCTCAGCTGCATTTGAATAAAGCACCAAATCCGCACTTAAGCTTAAATTTCAAAACCTACATTTTAACTACTGATTTTATCTACTGTTCTGATTTTATCTACTGTTCTGATTTTTGATTTTATATACTGTTTTGTTTGTTTGTTTGTTTGTTTTAATCAATTTTAAATCATGCTTTTTATTTGTTTTTGTTTTTAATATCTCTGTAAAGCACTTTGAATCACCTTGTTGTTGAATTGTGCTATATAAATAAACTTGCCTTGCCTTGCCTTTCACAGTGAAAGCATCAGAATAACATTTTATTTTAAAAATCTCTGCAGGTATTTTGGAGTATGGCTGATTTTCTTCATGCTTGGTTTGGGAACGTTGCTGCCGTGGAACTTTTTCATGACTGCTACCAAGGTGTGACATTGATTCCTGTTTTCACTTACATACTATTTTGTCCTCAAAATAAATTTTTATTTTGAAATATATTATTGCATTATATTTGAAACAGTAGTTTGTTTGTAGACAAACAACAGCTGTGATGAAGTGAGTAGCTGTATTTATCACAGGTGTTTTGCAGGTATTTCATGACCAGCTGCAGGTAAACTGAGTCATTAAAGGCATTTGTGGGGTTAGTGTCACTGCAGCTTTATGCTCTGTCTGCCTGTCTGTCAGTACTTCACCAGCCGTCTGAAGGACACCTCAGTGGTTATTTCTTCAGCCAATCAGACAGATGTATCTAGTGACGATCGCACTGTCCTCGAGGCCATATTCAACAATGTGATGACGCTCTGTGCAATGTTACCACTGCTCATCTGCACGTGTCTCAACTCCTTCCTGCTCTCACTGTGAGTAAAGCACCACACTGCTGACATCAGCGAATGTATTAGTGAATGTATTAGTACTTATATTTTTACTACAAGCCTCAGTCACTCAATTACCCACACATTCATACGAGCTGTAAACAGTATTTTCTATACTTTATTGTCTCATCTAAAATTCACACACACACTGATGGATGCATCAGGGTTATGGTCACTTCAGCATGCAGACTGCAGCAGCCAGGGTCCAAATAACCAATCGGGTCATTCGACTGGTAGATGACCCGCTCTATCGATTGAGCCAAAACCGCACAATATCCCTTTAAAGAGCATCTGCTCACCTTGAGCTCCAAGCCAGTCCTTGAGCTTCCTCTTTTTCTTCTCCTCTCAGAATCTCGCAGCGTCTGCGTGTCATGGGCAGTCTCTTCGTCATCATGCTTGTCTTCATCATCACCGCTGTCCTTGTGAAAGTTTCTCTAGAGCCCTTCCACTTCTTCCTCAGTACCATGGTGAAGATTGTCATCATCAACTGTGAGTCTTTTTTTTTTCTTTGTTTTTGTTTGTTTGTCTGTATGTTCAGCCTTTGGGCCATACTACAGGGCAGTCTGTTAATCTGTTTGTTCGTTCATCCGTTCTGGGATCTTACAGATCAGTTTTTAACCAGCTCTGTAAGATCCCGGATTTTTTATGCGGCCAGACTGAGGAACTGAGCTCATGGTTTTATTCCACCTGTCGGACTGCTTTGGTCACTGTGGCTCCATTAAAAACCAGACTGCCTAAAACTAAATCTGAGCCCTGGCTGAACGACATGACCCGAGCTGTCAGACGCGACTGCCGTCGAGCTGAGTGGAAAAGGGACAAACTACAAGTGTCATTCCAGATGCCAAAGAACTGTTGGGGTCAATATAAAAAAAACTGTAAAAGATGCCAAAAGAAAATGCTTTTTATTTAAAACTATTAACTCTGTTCTTAGTGCACCACATACTGACTGTATCGAGCCCTCGCCTGAAGCCTGTGAAAAAATTTTTACACTTTTTTATTGAGGTCTCCTCCACAAGGGCTCAGATCTCTCCTTGTGCTCATAAATAAATAATAATAAATAAAATTTTATTTATAAAATTTTATTTCTAGACAGAATCACAAAGTGCTGCACATAAGATAACAAATAATAAAAGGGTAAAACAGACAATATAAAACAGGCAGAAATTTAACCAAAAACAGTTTTAAAAAGGTGAGTTTTGAGTTGTTTTTTAGAAACAACTACCGAGTCCACAGTTCTTAATGTATGAGGGAGAGAGTTCCACAGTCTCAGGACCACAGTGGCAAAAGCTCTGTCACCCTTAGTTCTCATCTTAGTCTGTTTTATAGCAAGTAAGCCCTGATCAGATGACCTCAGGGACCTGCTGGGGACATAGGGCTGTAGCAGATCGGAGATGTGGGCTGGTGCCAGTCTATGCAAGGCTCTAAATGTCAAGACCAGGATCTTAAAATGTACTCTAAATTCCACAGGAAGCCAGTGTAGCTGAAATAGCAATGGTGTCGCATCTGAATACTTAGAGGATTTTGTCAAAAGCCTAGCTGCAGCGTTTTTCACAACCTGTGGATGATCCAGAGAACCTTTGCTTAGACACATAAACAAAGAGTTACAATAGTCCAAGTGTGAGGAAATAAATGCATGTATAGCAATCTCCAGTTCAGGGTGAGATAAAATAGGGCTTAACTTAGCCACATTTCTTAAATGATAAAAACAAGACCGAACCAGAGATTTCACATGCCCATCCAATGTGAGGGTCGAGTCAAAAGTGACACCTAAATTCCTGATAGAGGATTTAACATAGACCGAGAGAGGACCAAGGGCTTCGGTTTTCCCCTCGTTGAGTTGGAGGAAATTCACAGCCATCCAACGTTTGATGGAATCTAAGCAATCATTCATAAGCTGAAGCTTACATAAATCCCGGGGCTTAAAAGAGACATACAACTGAATATCATCAGCATAACAGTGATAAGAAATGTCCTCAAAAGAGCCCATTGTATGCTGGAGGGGGAGAAGATATATTAAGAACAATAAAGGCCCCAAAACCGAACCCTGAGGGACACCACAAGTAAATAGAGATAGAGGATGACCTAAAATCAGAGACCACCACAGAAAAAGATCGGTTATGTAGATATGAGGAGAACCACTCCAAGGCAGTACCCGATGCACCAACCCAATGTTTAAGCCTTTCGAGGAGGATGTGGTGGTCAACAGTGTCAAAAGCCGATGTGAGGTCCAACATAAGTAGGACCGAGCATTTTCCTGCATCATTACTCATCAAAATGTCACTTGAGACCCTAAGAAGGGCTGTTTCTGTGGAGTGAGCTCTGCGAAAGCCGGACTGAAACTTATCGCAAATGTTATGATTGTCCAGAGCCGCTATAAGTTGCTTAGCCACAACCCTTTCTAGAATCTTAGCATATAACGGTAATTTAGAGATAGGTCTGTAGCTAAAAGTGGGAGAATAGCAGCATTTTTAAAATAAACCGGAACTATACCAGACGCCAGTGAAGAGTTGATTAGAGTGAGCACAGATGGACCAATAGCCTGGAAGACATTTTTGAATTATGATGCAGGTACAATGTCAAGTGGACAAGAGGATGCTTTCACTGAATTCACTAGTTTTACCAGCTCAGGTAGTGAAACAGGAGAGAAAAAATCCAAAATGATGGGCCGAGATGGGGTGGAGATCGACATAACAGTTGCTGAATGAGAAAAATTCATTCTTATGTTATCAATCTTTGCAAGAAGAAAAGAAAGAAAACTGTCACAGTCCTCATTAGATGAAATAGGGGCTGCAGAAAGAGCAGGAGTAACAATGCCACTAATGTCTTTATGCATGCTCCAGGAAAGTAAATCTCCAAAAGTTGAATCTGTTCATCTGGACGTAGCGTTTTGTGGGAGAAACGTTTCGTCACTCATCCAAGTGACTTCTTCAGTCTCAGCTGACTGCAGGTTTCCCCAACCTTATAAACAGTACATTTGCATAATGACTGAAACCAGCACCACTGAAGGAACAATGGGCTGGGATAATTGCATAATTAAGATTAAGGAACTGACCTCCCAGCCCATAGTTCAGGTCCTACTTGGTGGGGCGAACTGTGACCATGTGTCGTCCTCCGCTCCTCTTTTGTGTGGTGTCCCACAGGGCTCAGTTCTAGCAGATCTATGTCCCTCTAAAGAAAAAAGGCACTTAACTCACACAGCCATTACTTCAGTGTCTTGATGACATTAAGGCTTGGATGTCTCTTAACTTTTTAAAATTCAACAATAAAAAGACTGAGGGGATGGTTTTTGGTAGCCCCACTGAGACCCCCAATGTGTATAAAAAAATAAAGCCAATTCTTTCACAGCAGCGCTTTGAGACAGTGATCCACACCTTTGTTAGCACTCGGCTGGATTACTGTAATGCACTTTGTATAGGGGTCAGTGCATCATATATTACCCATCTACAGAGGGTGCAAAATGCTGCAGCTCGTCTTTTAACTGGCACTCGAAAGTTTGAGCACATTTCCCCTATTTTAGCTTCACTTCACTGGCTGCCCACTACATTTAGGATTCATTTTAAAATTCTTTTATTTGCTTTTAAAGCTCTCCATGGCCTAGCCCCATCTCATCTCTCTGAGCTGCTACAGCCTTATACACCCATCCGCTCTCTCAGGTCAGCTGATCAGCTGCTCCTGAATGTACCCAGGACTGGGCGTAAACTAAGAGGAGATGGTGCTTTTGTTGTAGCAGCTCCCAAACTGTGGAACGATCTTCCTTTAGAGATTAAACAGGCCACTTCTCTACCTGTTTTTAAGTCACTCCTGAAACCCACCTCTTTACCCTGACCTTTGATACCGTGTGAGATGGTTTCTATTTTTTAGTCTTATTTTAGTTGTTTTTAGTTGATTCCATGCTGTTTTATCTTGTTTTCTTTTTTAACATAGGGCTGTTTTAATTTTTATGTATTATGTGTTTTATTTATTTATTTTTGCTGTTTTCTGTTGTTCTATTGTTTTTAACTTTTTTTCTGTACAGCACTTTGGTCCTGTGCTGGATATTTTAAAGTGCTTTATAAATAAAATTGGATTGGATTGGTTCGATCTTTCTTTCTTTCGTTTGTTCGTTCATTCGTTCGTCTGTCTGTCTGTTCAGCCTTCAGGCCGTGCCACAGGGCATTCAGTTTGTTCGTTTGTTTGTTTGTTTGTCCTTCAGCCATCCCACAGGGCATTCTGTTAATCTGGTTGTTTGTTTGTTTGTTCAGCCTTCGGGGCTGTGCTACAAGGGAGCCTTTTCGGGATGGCTGGATTGCTCCCAGCTTCATACACAACTCCCATCATGAGTGGTCAGGGACTCGCTGGGACCTTTGCCGCCTTCGCCATGATCTGCGCCATAGCAAGTCTGATCAATAACTTACCAATAACTCATCGGATTCAGTTTTATGACACTTTGCAGGAACTTGAATGTCAGTACACAGAGATTATAAAAGGTTGATTTTCTGTCTTTTTCGGGTGCAGGCGGTTCGGAGCTTCAGGATGCAGCGTTTGGGTATTTCATCACAGCCTGTGTGGTTATTTTTTTCTCCATTCTCTCCTACATCCTGCTGCCCAAACTGGTACGTTGTCCTTTTATTCCATCTCCCACACCTGAGATACACAATATGGACCACAGACACATCATGCATCATTGCAGTACTAGCCCCTCCCACAGCCGCCAGCTCAGTGCATCCTTAAGAAATCAGATCTCACAGATTCTGTTCCATCCTCAGCTTGCCCCTTTCAAGGCATCATGAGTGAGTGCCTAAAGACTTTTGTTTTGTTTGTGTTTTCAGGAGTTTTTCCACTTTTATCAGGAGAGAAACACGAAGCAGATCTCTCTGGAGCAGAATTCTATCAGCCTGATGAACAGAGGTACAAAAAATATTTTTAAAAAACCTTTTGCTTATCACCTCAAACCCACTTAAGGTCTTAATGAACAGTTTACGTTTTAATACATATATCTCTCCTTACTACTTTTTATATTTTCCACACAGGTTATTTACTTGAAACTGAACATTGTTCATTCAGCTGCTAGTTTCAGTCATTATTCAATGTACTGTTTATAAGGTTAGGAAAATCTGCAGTCAGCTGAGACTGAAGAAGTCACCTGGATGAGTGACGAAATGTTACTCTCACTATGTCCAGATGAACAGATTTAACTTTTTGGGATAAACTGAAATAAGAACATTCATGCTTCCATCCATCCATTATCTCCCACTTATCCATGACTCGGTTGTGGGGAAAGCAGTCTAAGCAGAAAAGCCTCGACCTCCCTCTCCCAGCCACCTCCTCCAGCTTGGAACACCAAGAGGTTCCCAGGCCAGCTGAGAGATATAATCTCTCCAGGGTGTCCTGGGTCTGCCAAGGGCCCTCCACCCGGTGAGACAGTCCAATCGTACAATCTGTCCAGTCCTCCATATCTATCTGTCAATTTCCTGTTCCTCTTTCCCCTCGTTCATGAACAAAACTCAAAGATACTTAAACTCCTCCACTGAGGGCAGCAACTTCTTTCTGACCCAGAGTGGGCACTCCACCCTTTTCCAACAAACAACCATGGCCTCACACTTGGAGGTGCTGATTTTCATTCCTGCTGCTTCACATTCGGCTGTGAACTGCTTCAGTGCGAGCTGGAGGGCACCACCTGATGAAGCAAACAGAACCACGTTATCTGCAAAAAGCAGAGATGAGTTTCTGAGATCACCAAAGTTGAAGCCTTCTGCTGCTTCACTACGCCTAGAAATTCTGTCCATAAAAATGAACCGAATTGGTGACAAAGGCCAGCTCTGGCAGAGTCCAACACACACTGGGAAGGAGTCCAACTTATTGCCTGCCAAGCTCTTGCAACGGTTGTATAAGTACTGAATAGCTCTTAACAACAGGCTACACACCCCATACTCCCCAAGCACCTCCCAGAATACTCTGATACATGCGGCTGAATGCCTTCTTATGTCCAAAAACACACGAAGTGGTCAGGCAAACTCCCATGCACCCTCAAATATCCCCAAGAGCATGAGGAGTTGGTCCAGTGTTCCGAAACCAGGACGAAAACCATATTGTTCATTCTGCACCGGAGGTTCAACTCCTGAGTCACCTGACAGTTTGCCAGAATCACTTAAATGCAGTCCAAGTCTTTTTCCATGGTTTTTGCTTAAGCCACTGCCTGATCTGCATTCTGCTTGGTCTGCTGGTACCAATCGAGTGCCACAGGCTAACCAGGCTAATGTTAAGGTTCATTTTATTAAGGAGGGAGCACAAGGAAATTAAAAACAACACACTTATCCTGCCAGGTGGAGTCAAACGATGATTTTAATGAACACACGCAGCGTGGGAGATGTTCCACTGTGTACAAACAGCATCAGATCTCGTCTCAACAAAGACACAGCATTAGTTTTATGCATCGAGGTGTTTTTAGTGACGCCCTCTCCACGTCAGCACATGCATCAGTTTCAAAATCACAAATGTTCTATTTGACAACTTGTGACACAATTAAAGGACACTGGCTTCCATCTTCTCCCAGGTGGTTTCCCGCAAGCCACCTCAGCTCTCGCATCGTGCACCTGCTTCTTCATCAAACAGTCACGTACACACAGAAATACAGTCATAGCAAACATGCTTAAACTTTCACCTACAAATGAACCCCCTGCCTGTATGTGAGTGTGTGTGCTAACCAAATAGGGTGCTAACCACAATTGCACCCTATTTCACCTCTTCACTTATGCAACCAGTGTGTAATAATCTTGACTTATATGTATTAAACAACTGTTTCAATCAAGAACCTCTACTAAAAGCTTAATCAAAAGATATAGATGCATAAAAGATAATACAAAATAACCTGCTCAAAATAACTTGCACTCAGACTCTGCTTTCGGTTTCACTTCCTGCAAAAGCACACTCTGCAAACCTGCAGTTTCCTGTCAAGACTTTTAGGCCCAGATTATATTCAAAGGTGAGCCTTTGAATATAATGCAATGTAATCTGCCTATAAACATTTAAGATTATAAATTCAACTCAACAGTTTAAAGTGGTTCTTACTGGACCTGTAAAAAAGGCTACTATGATACCCATATGTTTGAACATCTGAATGCAATATCACTATTAATTATTAATACAATGGTAATATGAACAATAGCAGTAAAATAATGTCTACTCCCAATACTAACCCAATAGGGCTGCTTCTTCGGGCTAATGACACCAACCACCTTGCAGCCGCAGCTCAGTGCAGCAGCCTCAGCAATGGAGGACACCGATAGACTGAACACAGTCCATTCAGACCTAATGTCCCCAGTCTCCCTCAGAATGCTGTCAAAGCTCTGCAGGAGGTGGGAGTTGAAGACTTAGCAGACCAGAGCTTCTGCTAGGTATTCACAGTGCACCATCACTATACGTTTGTATGTACAGGGTTTGTCTAGCATTATCCCCCGCCACCTGATCCAACTCACCGCCAGGTGTTGATCAGTTGACAGCTCATTGCATTGAGGTTAGACCGATTATATCTAGCTGGTACCTCTCAATCTCACACACTAGCTCAGGTTCCTTCCCCACCAGAGAGGTGACGTTCCATGTCCCAATTGCCAGGCTCGGTAGCCATGGATCACCAGGGTCTCTGCCCGTGGCCACCACCAGGCACACAATTCATCCGACCACTACAGCACCTCCTGCAGGTGGCCCCATGTCCCTTCCCCAGGTGTGCCTGGCCGTGCCACATGGGCTATCCCAGCCACCAAGTGCTTTCCCTTCGGCACCTTCCTCAGGCCTGGCTCCAGGCGTGGCCCCCCTAACCCAGGGCTCTAGACTAACTTTTTGACATGGGCGCACCGGTACGCCTAACTTTAAAAATTTAGGCATACCGGCACAAAAGTTAGGCGCACTCAAATTTTTTCAACCGCATCGCTTAACACCGCAGTTTTACATGTGCACTTTCTTTGGGGGGAAGTCCATACAGACAATATTCATTTCTAAATTATTAACTAACAAACTTGTGCTTAAAGTGCTTTGTCAATATTGTAGAAAATGTTAAACTTGATCATCATCTCGGCTCCTCTGACGACCTGTTTGCTGCTGCCTGCTGCTGAAAGGCAGTGGGGAGAGGGGACACTTGGGCAGTGCATTTATTGCAGCATATAATGTGTTTTCTGGATACACTGCTGTTTTTTCAGCATTCAAAGATTGATGGCACCATGTCAGAGCTGGCTATGAATTTCAGACGGATCAGCCTTAACTTAACACAAAAGTTATCAATAGTTCTTTTCATCTTTTCTCATTACCTACAGCTACATCCACTTCTGTCAGGCCTAGGCTGCTCACTATGTCAGGGTAGGTGTAGAAAATAGGACTCGTATGCTGGACTCCGTTGGGAGAAGACAGTGGATTTATTTACAGTGCGGTAAAGGTGCAACAGTTCAATATATATATAGATATATATATATAGTGATGGGGTGCCCAGGTGTGGTCTCCTCCTTCTCCTCTTAGCAGTGCTCGTGGCCGTGAAGTGAAAACACACGTAGTGACTCCTTCCAAACAGTAATCCCAAAAGGCGGTCCAGCTCCCGTGATCTCTCTCTCCGTTTCCCTCCTAGTGGCAAACACACAAACACACGCAGAGTAACTAAACAATCCTCAGCTCAACATAAACTGCCACAAAAACCGTCGGCGCTGCTCTACCGTGCTTCACACAGTGATCCAGCGCTGACTGAAGCTCGATCGCCCTGTTAAGACGACAGCCCGGGAGATGGCGGATAATTGGTTACAGCTGTTCGGCTCCGATCAACAACAGGTGCGGTCAGTCTCTGCGCAGGAACACTCTCGGGAATGCTCGTCACCGCTCGGAGGTAAACAATCCCGTTATGAGAGAGAGAGAGAGAGTGGGAGAGAGAGGAAGGGAGCAACATGCACACAATAACCATGGGCAGGCAGCCAGGCAAGGGCTGTCGGACCATGACACACTAGGGCTGGGTATCATCACTGATTTCTATAATCCATTCGATTCCGGTTCTCAAAGTCCTGATTCGATTCGATTTTGCCTCAGACAGTCAGAAATATTATAATTCTGATCATTTATCAGTACTGATACATGTGAGACTTCATCAGAATTGTGAAATTGTGAAATCAAAATTATTCCTGTGAGCACCCCCTTTCTCCAGTCAAAGAAATAGTAAGATCTGGAGCATGGAACTCCAGTCAGTCTGAGCTACTGGAGCTTTCCAGCGGGGCTTCATTCACTGTTTTCTGGAAAAAGTTGCGAATAGAAAACCTCCATCATACTAAAAACATAAAAGAGTCTGTTAAATGCTTCCGCTGTTTTAAAATTCTGGCTCTGAACATAACCCGCTACTCTGTTACCGTGGTTACTCATCAGGTGAAAAGAGAATCACACAGAAAAATCTCACTTTGAGCTCGACGCAGATTGCTAAGTCAATAATCTAGCATCATAGTTACAGTGATCTGTTGTCATGCTTTTTATTTATCCTATCATTTACGTTGTTTTGTTGTTTATTCTGCTGTTTATGTAAAGATGCAGTAGCTGATCAGACAAAGCCTCAGGACGTCTCCATGCTGAAAATCTTTAAGAAGGTCAGCTACACATTACTTAACTGGTCAAGAAACAATCTATAATCAATATTAACTGTAGTTTGTTCTTTAAAAGGAATGTCTGACCTCTGACCTTTGGCCCTCAGATCTGGATCTTGGCCCTGTCAGTCTGTTTTACCTTCACTGTAACCATTGGCACATTTCCCGCCGTCACTGCCGACACCAAATCCACGCTCAGTGACGGAGGTTCCTGGGGTCAGTCAATACCTCGTTTTCTGTTGAAATGACGGCTAATGTTAACCTTTCTTCTTCTGTGGTGTTTTGTTCCATGCTTATCTGTGTGAATTGGAACCCCCCCCTGTTTCCTTTTCCTTTTTCTTGTTCTACTGATACACACAAACATTCAAATAATTGTTTGATTTACAGACCAGTACTTCATCCCTGTCAGCTGCTTCCTGCTCTTTAACCTGTTTGACTGGGGTGGGCGGAGCTTAACAGCCATCTTGATGTGGGTGAGTTTGAGTTCTGTCATCAAGCAATTCAGCAATAAACATCGAACTGCAGCCTCCAGTAGGTCCTCTGGCTTCACATTGACAATCTTCTCCCTCCCATGATTTCATCTGGGCGACCGTGGTTCAGGGGGTTGGGAAGCTCATCTTATAACCGGAGGGTTGCTGGTTTGATCCCCAGCTCTGTCTGCCCTGGTCGTTGTGTCCCTGGGCAAGACACTTCACCCTACTGCCTACTGGTGTTGGCCAGAGGGGCCGATGGCGCAATATGGCAGCCTCGCTTCTGTCAGTCTGCCCCAGGGCAGCTGTGGCTACACCCCTAGCCTGGTTTCAATCATATCTCCTTGACCGCTCCCAGTTTATTCAACTGAAATCATTCTGCTCTCGTCTTTTCCCGGTCACTTCTGGTGTACCCCAAGGTTCAGTCTTAGGCCCTCTTCTCTTCATAATATACATCCTCCCTCTAGGTACCATTTTCTGCAAATTTGATCTTCACTTTCACTGTTTTGCTGATGACATCCAGTTATATCTCTCCTGCAGACCTGATTTCTCCCTCCCACCTTCTTCCCTTACAGAATGTCTAGCCAAATTAAAATCCTGGTTTAGCTCTAATTTTCTCAAGCTCAATGAGGATAAAACTGAAATCGTTCTTATTGGTACCAAATCCAACCTTTTGAAGGCGAACCATTTCTCACTCACTATCGATAACTCCACAGTTTTCCCTTCCCCTCAGGTTAAGAGCCTTGGTGTCATCCTAGACAGTTCACTTTCCTATAAATCTCACATCATTAATCTCACCCGTTCTACCTATTTCCATCTACGCAGCATTAACAGATTACGTCCTTCACTTTCCACCCAGTCTACGTCTATTCTTGTCCACAGTCTCGTTACCTCCCGTATTGACTACTGCAATTCTCTTTTGCATGGTTTCCCCCAAAAATCCCTCCATCAGCTTCAACTGGTTCAGAACTCTGCTGCTTGCATTATTACCAGAACCCCTCCTGCCAGCACATCACCCTGTTCTTCAGGAACTTCACTGGCTCCCAGTGAAATTCTGGATAATATACAAACTTCTTCTGCTCACCTTCAAGGCCATTCATAACCTCGCACCTCCTTACCTTTCTGACCTGTTAAGCACTACCTTTTCTGCCCGCTCACTTCGATCTTCTTCTTCTATTCAGCTTTCTGTGCCTTCCTTCTGCCTCAGCACCATGGGAAGCAGAGCTTTTAGCTGCTCTGCTCCCAGGCTGTGGAACTCTCTACCCCCAAATATAAGAAACATTGGTTCTCTCCCGCAGTTTAAATCCCAACTCAAAACCCATCTGTCCAAATCTGCATATTCACTGTGAACCCACTGTTTGTTAATTTTATCTTGTGCTTTTGTTTTTATTGTTCTTCATTGTGTCATTGTTCTATTATGACTTTTTATCTATTGTACAGTGTCCTTGGGTGTCTTGAAAGATGCTTTATAAATAACATTTATTATTATTATTAACTGTAGCTTGCCTCCACCAGTGTGTGAATGTGAGAGTGAATGAATAGTGGAATTGTAAAGCGCTTTGAGGGTCTCAAAAAGCGCTATATAAATGCAATCCATTATCTGGTTCTTTATTTGTAGACCTCGAAAATTATACAGACCGTTATACTGGTATTAAGATGCAAGACGAATTTTATTGCCCATTTAGCTTTAATATTTATATTGTTAAATTATCAAAAGGCTATTAGTGCAGCAAAAACAAAGTATTTCTCTAAGATCGTGTCTGATAACAGTCACAGACTTCGTATTAATCACTAACTTAGTTCTTAATCCTCCTACTGCTGCTCCCCACATAGCATCAAAAGCAACATGTGAAAACTTACTGAAATCCTTTATTAACAGGATCACAGATATCAGGTCTCATATTATCCTTCCAACCCATCTGTTCATACGCCAACTTTGGTTGCTTGTGACCACTTTGAGCCTGTTGTCAGTGGTTGCAGTGTGGGTGAGGAAAGTAGGACCCAAACACTGGACTCACGGGTAGGTGAAGGCTGGTGTTTATTGCTGACCGAAATGAATGAACAGAACTGAAGCAGGAAATGGCTGGCTGGCTGAAGGAACTGAGCATACGACAACCTAACAGCGACAACATCAATGACACAACGGTGAACGAGTGGAAACAGAAGACTTAAATACACAGACTGATGAGGATGATAATGAGAGACCGGTGAGTACACAGCTGAACATAATATGGCTAACGACACATGAGAGGAGCTGACACAGGAAAAACAGGGTCTAGGACAGAGGGACGGAGTCCAAAACAAAACAGTTCTGGTGGGCGGCCGCATGGCCAGCACCTGAGGCGACTGAGCAGATCCGGAGGCCGACCACGCCAGCCACGAGGTCCAGTCAGCGGCCGAATCCAACGTGGATGAGGAGAAGGTGGTGTAGCGGCAGCTATAGGCAATGGCGTTGGAGCTGGCAGAGGTGGAGCGGCGGCTGCAGACGACGGCGTGGGAGCCAGAGCAGCTGCAGGTGCGGAAACCTCTGGCTGAAGGCAGGCAGGGCCAGCAGGTGAGGGAACCTCTGGCTGAAGGCAGGCAGGGCCAGCAGGTGAGCAAACCTCTGGCTGAAGGCTGGCAGGGCCAGCAGGTGAGCAAACCTCTGGCTGAAGGCAGGCAGGGCCAGCAGGTGTGAGCTGGGAGTTCAGGGAGCTGAACAGGATGATGAATGAGTGGCTGGACCAGAGACTGGACTGGCGAGGCTGATGGTTGAGCAGAGGTTGATGAGGCTAATGCCTGAGCTTAAGACTGAGTTAGTGAAGGAGACAAAGCTGCAGCTTGGGCTCACGCATCAGGTGCTTGAGCTGGGAAGAGCTCAGCTAGCCTAACCAGGGATGCTGCTAGGGCATGGAAAGCTGGATCAGGAGGTGGATGAAGTGGTAGACTGACAGGTGAACAGGCTAGCTCTTCCGAGGCTCCAGAGCGTGAGGACATTGGCTGGAGAGCCTCAGCTGAGCCTCTAGGGGGGTTTGGTTGGATTCTGGCTGCCCTCAACCTGGGTGCTGGGACAGGCACGGGAGGTGGCTGGACACTGGCACAGGCACTGGCAACGGCTGGGCAGCTGCGGAAGAACGTGGCGTCCCCGAGGCCCGCCCAGAGCCAGACGAGTCCCTGCGAAGACGTGCTCTCTCTCTGCGAAGAGCCGCTGTTTTCCCCTAAGCTCCTCCGTCCAGCGAAGGAGCGCTGCCTCCTGCCGCTCGGTCCACAACGCGGGTTCGTGTCATTCTGTCAGTGGTTGCAGTGTGGGTGAGGAAAGTAGGACCCAAACGCTGGACTCATGGGTAGGTGAAGGCTGGTGTTTATTGCTGACCGAAATGAATGAACAGAACTGAAGCAGGAAATGGCTGGCTGGCTGAAGGAACTGAGCATACGACAACCTAACAGCGACAACATCAATGACATGACAGTGAACGAGTGGAAACAGAAGACTTAAATACTCAGACTGATGAGGATGATAATGAGAGACCGGTGAGTAGACAGCTGAACATAATATGGCTAACGACACATGAGACGAGCTGACACAGGAAAAACAGGAAGTGAGAACAACATTGATGTGGCAAAATAAACTGAACATGGCAAAACTGAAAACACTGTGTCAACGACCCAGGAAACCTGGCATCTGTGGGTATGTGTTTGCTGTCTATTGTCAATAGCAGTCTTCAGTCTGGGTGTGTCCCTGCTGACTTCAAACATGCTGTGGTGGAACCTATGCTTAGGGTTAGGGTTTTAAATGACCTTTTAACTTTTACTGACTTGGGAGATTCTGCCATTTTAATACTAGTAATAACAATACGCCAATGTGTACAGTGGGTCATGGATGCTGCAACCTCATCGCACCTCCGGCTGAGCCGCTGTCTCCATCGGGTGGGAAGTAAGCATGGGAGGAGGCGTTGGATCAGGGGGAAGGGAGGGTGGTGGTGAGGGCGTATCAGTATCAGTGTGCATGTGTGCTTGCGTGTTTCGGGATGTGTGTCCTGAGTTCAACCTGAGAAAGTGTCTTTTCGCCTGTTAGGCAAAGATCAACAGTCCGCAGCCTACGCAGGTGACCTTGAGGAATGGGGCAGAGAGTCTCTTCGTTCTCGTTCTCGTGTCTCTTGGAAGAATGTTGTTGTTCCTCTTGGCGTCAACCTTCAAGCAGCTGGCGCCGTTGGGAGTGGGGGTCGCATGAGATGTTCAATTCAATTCAATTCAATTCAATTCAATTCAATTTTATTTATATAGCGCCAAATCACAACAAAAGTCGCCTCAAGGCGCTTCATAGGTACAGAGAAAAACCCAACAATCATATGATCCCCTATGAGCAAGCACTTTGGTGACAGTGGGAAGGAAAAACTCCCTTTTAACAGGAAGAAACCTCCGGCAGAACCAGGCTCAGGAAGGGGCGGGGCCATCTGCTGCGACCGGTTGGGGTGAGAGAAGGAAGACAGGATAAAGACATGCTGTGGAAGAGAGACAGAGATTAATAACAGATATGATTCAATGCAGAGAGGTCTATTAACACATAGTGAGTGAGAAAGGTGACTGGAAAGGAAAAACTCAATGCATCATGGGAATCCCCGGCAGCCTACGTCTATTGCAGCATAACTAAGGGAGGATTCAGGGTCACCTGGTCCAGCCCTAACTATATGCTTTAGCAAAAAGGAAAGTTTGAAGCCTAATCTTGAAAGTAGAGATAGTGTCTGTCTCCCGAATCCAAACTGGAAGCTGGTTCCACAGAAGAGGGGCCTGAAAACTGAAGGCTCTGCCTCCCATTCTACTTTTAAATACTCTAGGAACAACAAGTAGGCCTGCAGTGTGAGAGCGAAGTGCTCTAATAGGGTGATATGGTACTACAAGGTCATTAAGATAAGATGGGGCCTGATTATTTAAGACCTTGTATGTGAGGAGCAGGATTTTGAATTCTGGATTTAACAGGAAGCCAATGAAGGGAAGCCAAAACAGGAGAAATATGCTCTCTCTCTTTCTAGTCCCTATCAGGACTCTTGCTGCAGCATTTTGGATTAACTGAAGGCTTTTCAGGGAGTTTTTAGGACATCCTGATAATAAAGAATTACAGTAGTCCAGCCTGGAAGTAATAAATGCATGAACTAGTTTTTCAGCGTCGCTCTGAGACAGGATATTTCTAATTTTAGAGATGTTGCACAAATGGAAGAAAGCAGTCTTACATATTTGTTTAATATGTGCGTTGAGGGACATGTCCTGGTCAAAAATGACTCCAAGGTATGTGGTTTAGGGAGAACAAACTGCATCAATTTTTCAGTCATTCTAATGTCCATCACTGGTCTCCAGGTGTATCTCTCTTTTAAGAGCCATGAGCTCCTCCAAGATCTTTCCCATATTTCATTCTCTGAACGAAATATGGGAAACATTCGTTTAGAGAACAAGAGCAAGAATGAGAGGCTCTCTCAGAGTTAAATACAGACAAGACGAAACAAGGAAATAGAAGCATAGAAGGGAAGATAAGGGAGGGAGAGGGTGGAAGATGCGTCCGACTCCTCCGAGAGCCAAGAAGATCAAATCTTACTCAAATCTTCTCATGTTATGTTTCTTTTCTTAAATTTTGTCATGTCTTCCAATGTTTTTATCTCTTTTGAATATCTTAAATGTACAACACTTTGGTCAACAGTTATTGTTTGAAATTTACTATAGAAACAAATTTGACTTTGATTTTAAAAGAAAATATTTGTGATATTTTCAAAACCCAAATTGCATAAGATGCTTTGAGAAGGGGAGCAACATTCAAATATGATGTCATCTGTTCAGAGATTCCTTAATAGCAGAAGCTATGCAATGAACTTAGGGATTAGTCACCTCTCTAAAAGCTGGAAAACGAGCATAATAATTTAGAGGAGTAACAGAATAATTTGAGCCTAAACAGTTAAAAGTCAAAGCTTTAACAGAATCAGTAAAATCAGTAAAAATGTTGTTTCCACTATACTTGGCTCTTTAATCAGATTTGCTCACATATATAACTCTATGTGGTGATCAGTTACATTGGAATTCCTTATTAAGATCTTTAAATGATGCCACATTTTAGTGTTTCCTTTGCTTTGTTAATAACATCAGTTACCACATTATTTCTCAGTGTAATAAACAAACACCTGTCATGTTGTGCTTGAGAACATGGTTCCCTGATTTCATAACAGTCTCTGCCCTTATTTACTTAGTTGGTCCTTTATTAACCTGTTGAAACTCAAAGTCATGCGTTGCCATTTTCAACTCTTTCCTTTTTACTTTATGATTCCAGTCTATATTCAAATAATGTCATTATTGGTACCAGTCTTTAATGAGAGTATTCAGTTTATCATAAAGCACTTTGTTGTAGATGGTGCTCTATATATTCCAATTAAACTGAAAGACGTGAGCTGATAGTATTCTTTTTTTTCCAGCCAGGAAAAGACAGTGTGATACTTCCTGCATCCATTGGGTGTCGCCTGGTCTTCATCCCTCTCTTCATGCTGTGCAACGTTCACCCTCGTGCCTACCTGCCGGTCGTTTTCCATCACGACTGCTTCTTTATCCTCTTCATGATCCTCTTTGCCTTCAGTAATGGGTACCTGGCAAGCCTCTGCATGTGTTATGGTCCAAAGTAAGAAACCTGCACACAGCAAACACCCCAGCACGTTAATGTTAGCCCTGATTTTCTCTGTGGAGCTCATTTTAAGTATTAAGTATATTACAGTTGAGTCCAACACAATTTCCTGTGCACCCACCAGCAGCGGGAGTGGTCCAGTGCTTTATGACCATAATATCCTATCAGAGCGATTAGAACATGCTGTAGGTATTACAGGTACTGCGCTGCAGTGGTTTGTATGATATCTATCTAATAGACTCCAATTTGTTCATATAAATGAGAACATAAATGGAGAGTCTTCTTCACACACTGAGGTTAATTATGGAGTTCCACAGAGTTCAGTGCTAGGACCAATTCTGTTTACATTATCCTCCTAAGACCCGAACTCATTCATGGCATGCATTCTTAATTTCTCTTTGCTATTTGGGCTGATTGCAACCTGATGAATATAAAAACAAAAACTATCTTTTTACCTGATGTAGTTTCTGAGCAGAGGAAATCAGGCCCTTGTAGAGCAAAATTTAGTATTATGATCTAGACAACCCAAAATGTGATGTCCAAATATGTAGACGCCAGGTCCTCGGTGATTAAACATGCTTCCCTTAGGCAGTATCATCAGAAGACATAGCATAGCATACATTAACAGTTCATGCATTTATGGAGTGTTTATAACAAGGTGCAAATTACTGGATACATTCAGAAACAGGAAGGTCAGACTATACCTACAACAGAGCCCACACAGCTTTAAAGCAGATTTTTGGCCAGATGAAACAAAAATGGAGGGGCAACAGAATGATGAGAAGAGAGAAGCATTAAAAGCTTTCCAGAGAAATGTTTTCATCTCAGCAGTCATTTATTATTCAGCACCTCCCAGAATAGCGTTTTTCTCTGTACTTCATACACGTATACATGTGTGTATGTGCCTGCTGCAGAGTGTAAATGCTCCTTTGTCCTCTCTCAGAATTTATTATTGGAGCTTTTAAAACAATTTTATAAACTTCCCATGTTCACAGAGATTATCCAAATCTGAAGACCAGTTGGTCTTGTAAGGTTCCTTTGCCATCCTTCATCCGTTACAGACTATAAATGGTACATTTTACTCCCTGGCTAGTTTTCCCCTCCACACTGTATCCTTGTAAAATGTTCCATAATCCACAACAGCTGATTTTAAAGTTAACTGCAGTACAGAGTGCCTGCCTGCACCTTTGTTTCTCTTCAAAACCAAAATCTGATCGACCAAAAAGGTTCCTAAATTAACCTTTTTACTGCTTATTGATATTTTTATAGTAAACTTAAGTTATATTTCAACATTTATAGTCTAACAAACTTCTTTTTTAAGTTATAACTAAAATAATATAAAATAATACTAAGTATATTTTTAGTAATGCAAGACTAAAATTTCACAGGCATTTAATATTTATTTCATATTTCAAGCAGCACAGTCTCTTTGGCACAGTCCCCGCCTCTCGCCCTATGGTAGCTGGGATAAGCTCCGCCCCTAAATTTGTGGAAATCTTAAGAATAATATAGATTATTCATTTCTATTTGTATTTTTTTCTGTAATTTTACCAGTTAGGGTTATATAAGATATACCATCTGGGAAATTACCTTTTGGACATTTACCAATACAGATGTTGTATGCTCATAAAGAAAATACATTTCAGACTGTTTTTGTAATTTTATTGAAATTTCACTTAAAAACAACAAGAGTATTCTAATATTTAAAAATTCAGTTTAAATTACAGATTTTTTTTTTCATTATTGAACAGATACTGAAATTAAAAACAGTTTTAAAATCAATCTTTAAATGTAAAAGTATGTTCATTTTTCCAATTATTTTAGGGTTTCTGAAAACGGGGCCTTTGTCTAAAACTAGCTGCAATGTAAAACATACAGACTTAAAAGTTGAAAAGCGTCGTGGGTCCACTCAGGATTAGGGAGGAGGTGCCGTGAGTAGTGACGTGGAGAATACAAGCAATAGAAATGAGTTTCCTCTGAAGGTGTCTGGGCTCAGCCTCAGAGATGGGGTTAGGAGCTCAGAAGGAGCTCGTAGGAGAGAGCTGCACCTCCACAAGGAGAGTCAGCTGAGGAGTTTAAGTCCCTATGGGAGGAGACACCGAGGCAGACCTCAGACACGCTGAGGAGACAGTACCTCTCAGCTGGTTTGGAAACATCTCGGATTCAATTCAGTTGATTTATACAGCGCCAAATCACACAGTCGCCTCAAGGTGCTTTACATTGTAAGGTAGACCCGACAATAATACATACAGAGAAAAACCCAACAATCATATGACCCCCTATGAGCAAGCACTTTGGCGACAGTGGGAAGGAAAAACTCCCTTTTAACAGGAAGAAACCTCCGGCAGAACCAGGCTCAGGGAGGGGCGGGGCCATCTGCTGTGATTGGTTGGGGTGAGAGAAGGAAGACAGGATAAAGACATGCTGTGGAAGAGAGACAGAGATTAATAACAGATATGATTTAATGCAGAGAGGTCTATTAACACATAGTGAGTGAGAAAGGTGACTGGAAAGGAAAAACACAATGCATCATGGGAATCCCCAGCAGCCTCCACCTATTGCAGCATAACTAAGGGAGGATTCAGGGTCACCTGGTCCAGCCCTAACTATATGCTTTAGCAAAAAGGAAAGTTTGAAGCCTAATCTTGAAAGTAGAGATAGTGTCTGTCTCCTGAATCCAAACTGGAAGCTGGTTCCACAGAAGAGGGGCCTGAAAACTGAAGGCTCTGCCTCCCATTCTACTTTTAAATACTCTAGGAACAACAAGTAGGCCTGCAGAGCGAGAGCGAAGTGCTCTGATAGGGTGATATGGCACTACAAGGTCATTAAGATAAGATGGGGCCTGATTATTTAAGACCTTGTATGCAATGTTCCCTCTAATTTTTCATGTGTCTGAGCGAACACACAAACTCCCTGAGCGTCCCTTGGACCACTGTGAGCGACATCAGACATGTGCACTGTGGACCCGCCAGCATCGAATCCATCCAAGTTACATGGTTTATTAAAATCAAATCAAATAACAGCATTTACATTTATGTTAGACTACTTTTAATTAACTGCTTTAGCCCACTTACAATGAAAATTTTAAAGACATCTTGTTAGATAGATATAATTTATTTTGAACATGCAAATATAATTGAAATAACAACAGAAAAAAACAAAAAACAAAACAAAACTTAAAAATCATCAAGTTTTCATGTATATATCTATGTCTACAGAATGCGTGTGCTCGAAAAGGAGTAGGATGAAGTTTACGCTTTTTTTTTCCTACCCCCTTATTTCAAATTTCATTGCTTACAAATCCATATCCAGGATTCAACATTATTTGATCATATATGGTTAACTATGTACAAGTCTAACACATTGAACATACACAAATAAAACCATTTTAGGCACGTAAACCAGAACAACAACAAACTACATTTTTACATAAACTAATCACCCTGTCTATAACACCCGCTTAATCTCTGAGCTTATTTTATAGCTATGTGACAAAACACCTTAATGAACACTTAAGGTTGGGTTACTCAGGCAACTGAAAGTAACCTTGTTCATGACCAGTGTAGTATGTTAACACTATTGGAAGTAAAAATAACTTGAACTTCAATTTTGAAAACACAACTTTCTTTCTTTTTTTTTTCATAAAGCTCTGACTTGTATTATGAGTCTGTGGTCTGGGAGAGAGTCCTGTAACTCTCTATCTGCAAAATACAGTATATAATGACCAATGTTGGACAATTAATTATATAGTTACTTCTTCAAAAAAGTAACTCAGTTTGGCAAACAACAAACAAAGTTTTTGTTTAGCTGTTTACCTAAAAATGCAGCCAAGGCGTTTTTTTAAATAAACATTTCAAACTATTTACAGAACAATCAGCTGTTCTGCATCAAATCTGATGCCACACAAATTATTTGTGCCACTCCAAAAATAATTTCTGTGCACTATGAGATAAAGGAGAACAACAGCCTGATACCTGCAGGCCTGACAACAGGAGCTGTATCACTGCTGTAACACCTGTAACATTCAGCAGCCGCCTCATTGTTCTGACACACACAACAAAACTATTGACTACACTACACACTAACTACACACTAACTACACACTAACTACACAAGATTTGCGCTAAACTTCGCAAATCTCTCACATCTCAGAACACCGCCGTCACTCCTAAAACTTCCCCGCTTCCTTAACAACTAAATGCCATGTTGCCATATCATTTTTTGATTGGTCGACATGGTACATTTCTCGACCAATAGGAAAGGGTGGGGGGTTTTTTTGGTTTTGGTTTTGCTCACAGGCTTTCGAGCCTTTTTCCTTATAAAACGCCGTTTTTACCGTTTCTTCCTGCAGTAAATATAAACAACGATAGTATTCAGGAAGAAAACCAAACATTGCAGATATTTTTATCATAACTCTGGTTTTACGTGGCCTATCAACACAATTTAAAAACTGGTATAAAGTCCACACTTTTTCCGTCAGTTGTTCCGTCTGTCCTGCTCACATCTCCAATGGTTGGACACGTTGTCATTAACGTGGCTTCACTGCACATCAGCCACGCCGCTTTGCCCACTAAAACACCGGTGTTGGCACATAAGGACGCTGTCATAGCCTGTCAGCGATGTTGATTAGCTGCGCATATACGTGAATGTGAATCGCGTGATTGGCTGGACTATAGGATAAGGTGGCATCGTTCTAATCCCATACGGGAGCAGCCAGTCACTTACTGACTAACACTGCAAAACAAAATTGTTAAAGTTTTAATTTTAATTTCAATTCAGGTTAGATTTTTTTGTGCGCAACGCAGATTTTCTGTGTGCAGAGACCGTGCCAGCAGTGCGCAATTGCGCACGTGCGCAGCTTAGAGGGAACATTGACTGTATGTGAGGAGCAGGATTTTGAATTCTGGATTTAACAAGAAGCCAATGAAGGGAAGCCAAAACAGGAGAAATCTGCTCTCTCTTTCTAGTCCCTGTCAGTACTCTTGCTGCAGCATTTTGGATCAGCTGAAGGCTTTTCAGGGAGTTTTTAGGACTTCCTGATAATAATGAATTACAGTAGTCCAGCCTGGAAGTAATAAATGCATGAACTAGCTTTTCAGCGTCACTCTGAGACAGGATATTTCTAATTTTAGAGATGTTGCACAAATGGAAGAAAGCAGTCTTACATATTTGTTTAATATGTATATTGAAGGACATGTCCTGGTCAAAAATGACTCCAAGGTTCCTCGCAGCATTACTGGAGGCCAAGGTAATGCCATCCAGAGTAAGAATCTGGTTAGATACCATATTTCTAAGATTTTCAGGGCCGAGTACAATAACCTCAGTTTGATCTGAATTAAGAAGCAGAAAGTTAGCGGCCATCCAGGTCTTTATGTCTTTAAGACATTCCTGCAGTTTAACTAATTGGTGTGTGTTACCTGGCTTCATGGACAGATAGAGCTGCGTGTCATCTGCATAGCAGTAAAAATTTATGCTATGTCTTCTAATGATGCTGCCTAAGGGAAGCATGTATAATGTAAACAGAATTGGTCCTAGCACTGAACCCTGTGGAACACCATAATTGACCTTAGTGTGTGAAGAGGACTCTCCATTTACATGTACAAATTGGAGTCTATTAGATAGATATGATACAAACCACTGCAGTGCAGTACCTGTAATACCTACAGCATGTTCTAATCGCTCTAATAGGATATTATGGTCGACAGTATCGAACGCTGCACTGAGGTCTAGCAGGACAAGCACAGAGATGAGTCCACTGTCAGAGGCCATAAGAAGATCATTTGTAACCTTCACTAAAGCTGTTTCTGTGCTGTGATGAGCTCTGAAACCTGACTGAAACTCTTCAAATAAGCCATTCCTCTGCAGATGATCTGTTAGCTGTTTGACAACTACTCTTTCAAGGATGTTTGATATGAAAGGAAGGTTGGAGATTGGCCTATAATTAGCTAAGACAGCTGGGTCTAGAGATGGCTTTTTAAGTAAAGGTTTAACTACAGCCAGCTTGAAGGCCTGTGGTACATAGCCGATTATTAGAGATAGGTTGATCATATTTAAGATTGAAGCATTAATTAATGGCAGGACTTCTTTGAACAGTTTTGTAGGAATGGGGTCTAAAAGACATGTTGATGGTTTGGAGGAAGTAATTATTGGGGTGAGAGAAGGAAGACAGGATAAAGACATGCTGTGGAAGAGAGACAGAGATTAAGAACAGATATGATTCAATGCAGAGAGGTCTATTAACACAGTAAGTGAAGAAGAAACACCCAGTGCATCATGGGAATCCCCGGCAGCCTACGTCTATTGCAGCATAACTAAGGGAGGATTCAGGGTCACCTGGTCCAGCCCTAACTATATGCTTTAGCAAAAAGGAAAGTTTGAAGCCTAATCTTGAAAGTAGAGATAGTGTCTGTCTCCCGAATCCAAACTGGAAGCTGGTTCCACAGAAGAGGGGCCTGAAAACTGAAGGCTCTGCCTCCCATTCTACTTTTAAATACTCTAGGAGCAACAAGTAGGCCTGCAGTGTGAGAGCGAAGTGCTCTAATAGGGTGATATGGTACTACAAGGTCATTAACTTTGGTGGCTGTGGCTCAGGAGGTAGAGCAGGTCACCTACTGAGGTTGGGATTAGTATCTTGCCCAAGGACACTTGGCATGCAGACTGGAGGAGCCAGGGATTGAACCACCAAGTTGCCCTCCGATGCATCCATCGGAGTGTGAATGTGTGTGAATGTCGTTAGAAAAGCACTCAGTTTAGAGTCAGTGCTTGTGAGAATGGGTGTGATTGAGTGAATGTGGCATGTTGTATACAGTGCTTTGAGTACTCTGGGAGAGTAGAAAAGTGCTATATAAGAATCAGTCCATTTACCATTAAGATAAGATGGGGCCTGATTATTTAAGACCTTGTTTGTGAGGAGCAGGATTTGGAATTTTGGATTTAACAGGAAGCCAATACAGGAGAAATCTGCTCTCTCTTTCTAGTCCCTGTCAGTACTCTTGCTGCAGCATTTTCCTGTCTTGCACAGTATTTCAGTCTTGCGCCCCACTTTGTGACCTTTAACACATTTTATGACTGAAAAGTGGCCTCTTTAATATACTAGCCTACATAAAACAATATAAAAAGAAAATAAGCACTAAGAATATATATTTTACCTTAACAATTTTGGATTAACTGAAGGCTTTTCAGGGAGTTTTTAGGACTTCCTGATAATAATGAATTACAGTAGTCCAAATCAGTATTACATCCTGAGACTTAATTTCTAGTTATATAACATAATATAATACAATATAATATAATATAATATAATTTGTCACTATATTCTGGTTTTTAACAGGAACGTTCTTCCTCATGAAGCAGAAACAGCTGGAGCCATCATGGCGTTCTTCCTCTCTCTGGGTTTGGCATTAGGAGCTGCTCTCTCCTTTCTCATTAGAATACTGGTTTAACTGGAAATGTCATCTTTCTCTTGGACTAACTGTGAAATTATCAGTGAAATCTTTTGTGCAGTTCTTGAGTGGCAGAAAAGCTTCAGTCAGACTGAAACTCCACAGCTCTTCAACTTTGTCTTCATTATTTTCTGTTTTGTCCTGATGGAGGTGCTGCACATTTATTTTCAGTATTTATTTCTTAAACATGAATCTGTACAATAAATATTCTTTGTATGTATTCATTAGAGACATTAAAAAAAGTTTAACAGGTTAAAAGATCTTTGATATTCACATTGATCGTCTTCATAGAGTTCTCAGAGCGTCACCATCTGTGATTTCCAGATAAATTATTTGACTAAAATCCAGCTTTAAGAGTTTTATTGAAAGAAATGTGGTGACTTGATTATAATTAAAGTTTAAAGGGTTCACATACTGACATACATTATGAAAATGACTTGAGTTACACGTTTGGTAAGCAATGAAATGACACTGAAATAATACTACTAATATTACAATAATAAAAGTTAAGCAGTATAAACTCCACAGTAATAATTTGACAGTATTAAATTAAAGCACCGAGTTAGTGAAGTTATTGATGAAGTCTGATCTTCATCTCTGTGTTTTTATTTTCATGTTAATATTGTAATGAGAAAAAACAGTGTATTTAACGTGGATCCAAATAAATTAAAACTGCAGTGTGTGACGTCTTCATCAAATCGTCTTCATGCACGCTCGATCATTCAGGTTAGGAATCCCCAAAAGGTTTACAACCTTTGAAAGCCGCCCACGGAACGAACAATGGGCTATTTCACTTTATTTATTTTCAGTTCAATGAAAGACAGAGAAGTGAAGAAAATTCCCACGTTTATTAACGTCCTCTGAAGGCATCAGCAGGGCTGTAAAGAATCCGAGCATCACTTAAACGCATCGCAAGCCTGGTTGAGCGGAAGCGTCCGACCAGACACAGCTGAGAGTTTAACGAGACCGAACCAAGACCAGGACCCGCACAAGAGGTCCGTGTCGTCCGTGTCAGTGTGACTGGACCGGGAAACAAACCGGAACCGACTGACACGACATCCGGGTCTGATCCGAGAGACAGAACCCTGGAAGAGCCCTGGATCCTCGATCCTCAAGGAGGTAAAACTTGCCTCTCCGAAACAAAGTACTGCTGAGCACTGAGGTAACGAGGTACTGCTGTGGGATTAGGTAACGAAGTACTGCTGAGCAGTGAGGTGATTTATAAAGTATAGAAGTAGTAGAGAAGCTAAAAATAAGAACAAGAGCTATAAAAATAAATTAACTAGTATTTTGAGGTAATGTAAAAAAGAATATCATGAGAAATTATTAAATATGAATAAAAATAACAGTAAAGGGATTTGGAAAACATGAAATACTGTTATTAAAAATAGTTCTAGGCAGTTAAATTATCCTTCATATTTGACTAATAATGATAGAAACATTAGTAACATGAGCGATGTGGTTAATGAGTTCAACAAATTCTTTGTAAGTGTTGGGCCAGACTTGGCTGATAGAGCACAAGAAACTGTGCAGGGAAAGAAACTAAGCTCATTGAAAGTATAAAATAAAATAAAAATCCTTTGATTTTCTGAAAAATCGACAGTGCCCCTTATAATCCTTATGTATGAATTCTGATTGTGTTTACTGACCTCGAACCGAATCTGTCACAAATGTTTTAGTATGACTTTGCTAAGCTATGAAACTTGATGGATTATCGGAGCATCACGGCTATCGTAGGCAGGAGCCTCGCGGAGTGATATGTACTGTGCTTCAACATAATATTACTGTATTGTGTGTGGATAACCTCTTTTTAAGTTTTGTGGATATTATACATGGTTATGCTGAGGGTTAGGGGGTTAGGGTTAGGGAAACTGTCGGCCAATTTCCACTGGAAATGCCTTTTGGTTAAACTGTCAGCGAGGAATTTGCATTTGCACTGTTACATTTTTATATAATTTTAATGCACATAAAAAACAGCTGCTTGTGTAAGTGGAAATACATTGATGGGGTTTTTTTGCACTAATAAAGTTGTCAATTATATTGTTAACGCACATTTTCAAATATATATCATGATAAATATTTCTGGCCATGTTGCAATGCCCTAATCCTCAGTCAATGTTTTTAACGGTGGTGGAAGAAAAGGAAATCATGGATATTGTTGGGAAATCACAAACTGAAAACTCTACAGACTTTGATAACATTGATATTAGAATTTTTAGAATTAGAATTAGAATAGAATAGCCTTTATTGTCATTGTACAGGGTACAACGAAATTGGAGTGCCACTCCCTTGGTGCAAAATGCAATAATAAATATAAATGTAAAATATAAAAAGTACAATAAAACAATCGTAAGTACTCAAACAATAGTAAGTACGATATATACAGGATAGCAGCATTAATATAATGATAGTATGAATAGCAGCATAATATAGTGACAGTGACAGTATGGTATAGTTAAGCAGGTTCAATTGTTTTTGTGCTTATTTACTACGGTGATAGCTCTGGGAAAGAAGCTATCCCTGAATCTGTTTGTCCTGGTTTTATGTGACCTGTACCGTCGGCCTGAAGGTAATAGTTCAAACAGATGATTGCTGGGGTGAGAATGGTCCTTGATGATATTGCCAGCTCTGCTGAGGTACCGAGAGTTTGCAATGACCTCCAGGCTGGGCAGAGAGCAGCCAGTGATCTTCTGGGCTGTGTTGATGACCCTCTGCAGTACTTTCCTGTCTGCAGCTGAGCACCCTGCATACCATGTTGTTATGCCGTACGTTAGGATGCTCTCTATGGTGGCTCTGTAGAATGTCACCAGCAGCCTCTCCTCCAGGTTGTTCCTCCTGAGCACTCTCAGAAAGTGGAGACGCTGCTGGGCCTTTTTTACCACCGCAGTGGTATTTGCAGTCCAGGAGAGATCATCAGAGATCTGCACGCCCAGAAACCTCATGGAGTGTACCCTCTCCACACGGTTCCCGTGAATGTAAAGAGGGGCCGGGTCTGCTCTGCCCTTCCTGAAGTCCAAGATAAGTTCTTTAGTTTTCGTGGTGTTCAGTTGGAGGTTGTTAACTGAACACCACTCAGTCAGTCTGTTGACCTCATCTCTGTAGTCCGACTCATCCCCCCTTGAGATGAGTCCAACCACTGTGGTGTCATCCGCGAACTTTATGATGGTGTTTGAGAGATGGGTAGGGGAGCAGTCGGAAGTGTAGAGCGTAAACAGGAGGGGACTCAGAACACATCCTTGTGGAGACCCGGTGCTGAGTGTGATGGTGCTGGGCAGGTGGGGGCCGAGTCTGACAGACTGTGGTCTGTTTGTCAGGAAGTCCTTGATCCAGAGGCAGATGGGGGTGGAGAGTCCCAGGTGAGACAGTTTCTGGACCAGGATCTCCGGGATGATGTGATTGAATGCTGAGCTGAAGTCCAGGAAGAGCATTCTCACATAGCTTCCTCGGTGCTCCAGGTGACTCAGCGCAGTGTGGAGCGCTATGGTGATAGCGTCCTCGGTGGATCGATTAGTCCTGTAGGCAAATTGGTGGGGGTCCAGAGTGGGAGGCAGACCGGCCCTGATGTGCTGACAGACCAGTCTCTCAAAGCACTTCATCACTACAGGCGTAAGTGCAACAGGCCTGTAATCATTTGGGCTGACCACAGCTGTCTTCTTGGCGATGGGGATGATGGTGGAGGTTTTGAGGCAGGGCGGGACGGTGTTTAATGACAAGGAAAGGTTGAAGATTTTAGTGAAGACTCCGGTCAGTTCATCAGCACATGCTCTGAGAACCTTTCCATGTATTCCATCAGGACCTGCCGCCTTCCTGGGATCCACTGACCTTAGAACACACCTCACTTGATGCTCCCTAAGTGTTAGTGTGCCGGTGCTGGGGGCGGGTGGAAGTGGTGTGACAGCTGAGGGCCTGGTCGTCTCAAAGCGGGCGAAGAAACGGTTTAGATCCTCAGCCAGCGAGGCATCAATCCTAGATGTCGCCTGGTTATTGCTTCTGTAGTTGGTAATGTGATTGATCCCCTGCCACATTTTTCTGGGGTCGTTGTCAGCAAAGTGATCTTCAATCCTCCTCCTATAGGCAGCCTTAGCTTTCCTGATGCCTCTACTCAGGTCTGCCCTGGCCGCCCTATACGCAGCCCTGTCCCCTGACTTGAAGGCAGTGTTGCGGCTTTTTAGGAGGGATTGCACTTCGCTATTCATCCAGGGTTTTTGATTTGGAAACACCCTGACCCTTTTGTTGACGGTGACATTGTCAACACAGTTCCTGATGTACGAGAGTACAGTGTCCGTGTACTCCTGGCGGTTGAGGCTGGAGAATAAATCTCATACAGTTGTTGAGAAGCAGTCCTGCAGTTGAGAGAGGGGTCCTTCAGGCCAGGTTTTTATTGTCTTTGTCTGGGGCTTTGTTTTTCTCAGCAGGGGGGTGTAGGTGGGGGTGAGGGACATGCAGAGATGGTCAGATCCAGCCAGGTGGGGGAGGGGTGTCGCTCTGAAAGCATGCCTGACGTTTGAATAGACATGGTCCAAAGTGTTTTCTCCTCTCGTAGCAAAGTCCACAAACTGGACAAATTTAGGAAGCACAGTCTTTAGGCACGCTTTGTTAAAGTCACCGGCGACAATAAAAACCCCATCAGGGTGGGCAAGCTGTTGTTTGTTTATGGTGTTGAGCAAGAGGCTGAGAGCCGTGCCAACGTTAGCATCCGGCGGTATATAAACAGCTATCACAATAACTACTGTAAACTCCCTCGGGATATAAAAAGGTCTGCACGAGACTGCCAGAACCTCCAAATCAGGAGAACAGTGTGTGTGAATGATCCTGCTGTTACAACACCATTCGTTATGCACGTAAACACATAGCCCCCCTCCTCTGCTTTTACCTGAGTTGCTGTTTCTGTCATGCCGGTGTAGCGTGCGGCCTGCTAACTCGACTGCAGCGTCGGGAATCAGCGGGTGAAGCCACGACTCCAATTCAATTCAATTCAATTCAATTTTATTTATATAGCGCCAAATCACAACAAAAGTCGCCTCAAGGCGCTTTATATTGTACAATAGATCGCACAATAATAAATACAGAGAAAACCCCAACAATCATATCATATGACCCCCTATGAGCAAGCACTTTGGCGACAGTGGGAAGGAAAAACTCCCTTTTAACAGGAAGAAACCTCCGGCAGAACCAGGCTCAGGGAGGGGCGGCCATCTGCTGCGACCGGTTGGGGTGAAGAAGGAAAACAGGATGAAAGACATGCTGTGGAAGAGAGACAGAAATTAATAACAGATATGATTCGATGCAGAGAGGTCTATTAACACATAGTGAGTGGCTGGAAAGGAAAAACTCAATGTATCATGGGAATCCCCGGCAGCCTACGTCTATTGCAGCATAACTAAGGGAGGATTCAGGGTCACCTGGTCCAGCCCTAACTATATGCTTTAGCAAAAAGGAAAGTTTGAAGCCTAATCTTGAAAGTAGAGATAGTGTCTGTCTCCTGAATCCAAACTGGAAGCTGGTTCCACAGAAGAGGAGCCTGAAAACTGAAGGCTCTCCCTCCCATTCTACTTTTAAATACTCTAGGAACAACAAGTAGGCCTGCAGAGCGAGAGCGAAGTGCTCTAATAGGGTGATATGGTACTACAAGGTCATTAAGATAAGATGGGGCCTGATTATTTAAGACCTTGTATGTGAGGAGCAGGATTTTGAATTCAATTCTGGATTTAACAGGAAGCCAATGAAGGGAAGCCAAAACAGGAGAAATATGTATATATATGACTCCGTGATAAGAATAATACTGCAGTTACGAGCAAAGCTCGTGGTGGCTATCTGTAGCTCCAATTCGTCCAATTTGTGGGTGATGGATCTGGCGTTCGATAGGAAAAGGCTCAGAAGTGCTGGCCGGTGTGGTTGTTTGCGTAGCCTAGCATCTGGGCCCGACCGGCATCCCCTCTTCTGCTTTCTCTCCCTCCGTCGCCTCCTACGCTTGCTGGGCGGGCAGACCATCCACGGTGACCCTGGCGGTCTCGCTATCTCCTCCAGGATGTTGTGTGTTCGCTGATAGTCGCCAGAGACAAACTATGTTTGAAACCTAGGTCAATTAGGTTCTGGCGACTATAAGAGATGGCGGCGTTGCAAACATTCAAAAATATACACAGTAAAAGTAAAAACAAGCACCAAACTGGAGAGCTAAGAGCCGCTGCACCCGTGCGCGCCGCCATCTTTTCTCGCCCTCTGTTAAAGTAGAGGGCCAACGCATGTAATGGAAATTGTTAAGAAAGCTATCGATGCTCTAAACCCTTAACATACATTTGCAATTTGTCTCTACAAACTGGTGCATTCCCAACACAAATGAAAACTGCTAAAGTAATACCACTGTTTAAAAATGGAGATTGACACCAATTCACGCATTACAGGCCTGTTTCTCTACTCTCACAATTCTCACAAATACTGGAAAAAGTTTTCATTAATAGACCTGACAAATTAATAGATAAACATAAAATAATAATGGACAGTCAGTATGGTTTCAGACCAAATAGATCAACATCCATGGCATTAATGGAACTAACTGAACATATCACTAATAAAACAGATCAAAGACAATGCACAGTCGGAGTTTTCATTGACCCACAAGAAGCTTTTGACACAATCAATCATGAAATATTACCTTATAAACTGGAGTACTACGGCATTAGAGGAGTGGTGTTAGAGTGGGTCAGGAGTTATTTGAAAGACAGGCAACAATTTGTGAAGCTTGGTGAATATCAATCGGAGTGCCTGGACATTGTTTGTGGAGTTCCACAGGGGTCAGTATTGGGACCAAAGCTGTTTATCCTCTACATCAATGATAGATGTAAAACATCTGATATATTACAGTTTATTTTATTTGCAGATGATACAAATATTTTTTGTGCTGGAGAGAATTCACAGCAGCTTTTGGAACACAAAACTGAAAATATGGTTTGACAGAAACAAGTTATCACTAAATTTGAATAAAACTACATTTATGTTATTTGGAAATTGTAAAAAAGATGCTGGAGTAAAATTGCTGATAAATAATGTTGAAGTAGTAAGTTTCTCATACAACATTTCTGGGTGTGGTAATGGATAACAGAATGTGCTGGAAACCTCACACAAAGCATATACATGTCACAGGCATGTTGCAGACAGTTGCAAACTTGATGACGAGCAGGAAAGGCTTCTTGAAATCTGTGTCTTTGTCCTTAATTTGAAGATAAGATCACCCCCCACCCTCCCCACCTCACTCCACCCTCTGCCAACAGGAAGCAGATTCCTCAGAGACCTCTTTGCCCTATGAACAGGAAGTGATGTAATCCAGTAATCAGCTGAGATGACTGGGTCAGGAGACAGGAAGAGGCAATCACGCCGATGTTATCAACTCCTCAGACTTACTTTTGATGACCCAACTACGGCGTTTGTGTCGTCTGCAGGTGGCCGACAGTTGACAACAGTTTCCCACAATGCATCACAGTCTGCTGCTCCTTATGACTGCAGCTTCTTCAACATCATTTCCCTGAAGGAAGATCCGCCTTTACAGATGTTCTCAGACAGAAACATCTGTAAAGATCCCACTTGGCCTCAGGAATTAGTACGCTACTTTTACTGCATTTAAACACACGATCGTCTCTCCTCTGCTCTTGCCGGCCGCTTTGTTTCATAGTTTTATTTTTTACAGGCAAATGAAGTCATGTCAATAAAAGGACTTTCCTGAATGAATCTGAAACTTCAGCTGGGTGGTGGTGTCTGTGGAACTACAGCATTCGCCTCCTGATTGCACTGATAATGATTCAGGGAGGGACCGGGGCACTGGCTGTGCCGTCCTGAGGGGTTCTGATGATTGTAGTCAGGAAACTAAGATTAAAGAAACACTTAAAAGCAACAAAATAGACCATCTAACCTTTCAATACAAAGCACCCTGAGACTTCTGTTGTCATATAACATATCAATTGTACTATATAGCTATTGTATATACTATGTTATTCTATTTTATCTTATTCAATTCTATTGTTTTTTTTTTCTTATTTTTTACTGCTCTAACTTGTACTTTAAGAAAAGATAAGATAACCTTTATTAGTCCCACACGTGGGAAATTTGTTGTGTCACAGCAGAAAGTGGACAGTGCAAAGTTATAGTAGCAAAAATTAAGAAAAACAATGAAATAGGATAAGATAATAAGAATAAGATACTATATGCAATGATTTTCTGCCGTGACCGAAAAATTTTTCCACATGTGGGACTAATAAAGGTTTATCTTATCTTTATCTTATAAACTTACAGCTGAACTGAATTCAGGTACAGTCAAACAGGATCACTTTTTAATTTATTTCATGTTATGTTTTATTCTTCAGGTAAAACTTCCTAACACCAAGGTAGATGGATATTTGATCCCAAACTGACCAAAGTGAAAACAACAGTTTGTATGACTGTCTGCAAAGCGTTTACTCTGTGCCAATATGATCACACAGTGTTGGGACGTTTCACAGAACTCCACATCTGTTTGCGTGAACATGTGCTCAAACATACAGGCATGCAGCATTGTTCCATGTTTAGTTTTCTAATGTCTGCTTTTAGCTTTATGTCAGAAATGTAATGTTCAAGGTTATGACCTGACGTCAGAGTGGCTCCAAACACAGTACAGCGTATACAGTATGCAGTACACAAAGAGCAGTGTATGCAGTAGGGAGTACATTTGTCCACATACAGATATCTGAAGCCTTCAGCTGTTACTGCTGAACATGACGGAGACAGCTGCTGGAAATACCACACACACACACACACACACACACACACACTGCCTTCTCATGGTAACATGGTGGACTTCAGGTGTGTTTTGTTGCTTCTTCTCGCATTAACAAAGTAATAAAGTAATAACTGGGTCATAACATCTAGAATCAGGTCTGGGCACAGGTTTGTCCTGTGGCTCTTCCCCACACCAGAGCTGGTCTGTCTGCCACGTTTGTGTTTTAAATTCTCAGGCATGACGCTTCATGTTTTTCAGCCGAACAGATGCGTCATACCTGCAAATGAGCAGCTGGGATTGACTAGCGCATGTTCACACCTGTACTTGTAGCACTGGTAAACAGGTGATTCACCTCAACAGGAGTGCATGACAACTTTTTCTTCTTTCAGATCGCTGTGGATGGTGAGTCCAGGATGCACTTCCTGTCTCTGATCCTAATCAGACTGTGGACCTATTAGATCTCAGAGGAGTCATGAGCTTCGGATCTGAGTCCTGGCAGTGGTTCAGGGTCCTGCTGGACTAGACTAACAGCAGTGTTTCTTAGACTTTCCAAGGATCGGGACTATGGGACCTCCGGTCGTTCAGGGAGCTCCTGTTGTACCAAAGATGGGGGTCAGGGCCCGAATGTCCGACTTGTCTCAGAGGAGGGATGCTCAGGAGGGTCTGAACTTGAGCTTTCTGAGTCAACCTCCCCATTCCAACAAGAGTCTGGACCCCCAGCCCAGGTCAGAGACCACATTCCCAGTTCGCCCGAGTCCTTCCACCAGCAGGAGTTTGGCAAGGATGAAGAGAAGCAACAGTGAGGTGACGATCAGTGATGTCGGAGCTGAAGACATGGACCCTGCTGCCATCAATCGAAACACAGGCGCGAGTCTGAGGCGAAAGTGCTGCAGCACTTCGACACTGGACCGCCAAAGTTTGTCACGATCCACTGAGACTCCTTCCTGGAGGCTGGAGCAGCACGTGCCCAGCGCACCGCCTCCATTCCCAGAACCTCCACAGCTTCATGCTGCACTGTCGCCCAGTCTGCAGACCGCCGCTCGCATTGCTCATGGGGATGTCATCTATGTACCCGACTACGTGAACGCTTCGGTTTATGTGTCGCATGTTCAGAAAACAAAGCCGGAGACATCAATCCTCAGCAGACTAAGGAATCAGAGGACAAACAGGGACATAAGCCCCAGTGTGATCTCTTACAAATGCTTTTCTCATTATGATAGTCAGAGTGTCCTCTTCGACTTCAGCAGTGGCTTTGTCCACCAAGCAGACCTCCAGCACAGAAGGAACATCTCCACCTCTGGATGTGATGTGTTTGATGGTTTAAGCCCTGATGAATGTGAAAAAAACAACTTTCTGGTGAGTAGCTGTCCATTCTTTCATAATGAGATTGGAGGAGAGACGGAGAGGAGGCTGGGCCTGACTCGGGCCAACACCTCCACCTGCGGTGCTGCAGCGGACACATCCTTCAGCAATCCGCCGCTCAGCATCCGCCGCACCAATGCGAGCATCTCAGTGTTGGAGTTCAGTGGAGGAACTCGGGCGTTCGACCAAAACCTGATGAATAATCACGACATTGAACACATTGACCTGGGAGCCAGATACTACCTGAAATACTTCTACAACCAAGGTAAGGTCCAGTCGAGGTCCAGACTTCACCATGATGCGGAAGCTGGATGCTCTTCCTAAAAGTAAAGCAAGGACGCTTTTTAAAATAGTGCCACTAGTGTAATCTAGTTCCAACAAAAAGATATTTATAATAGGAAGCGTTTTTAAAAGATCTCAGTATCGAAAGAGTTAAAAAATAAACAGTTCAGTAACTTCCAACAGAAACATTCTGCCATAAGGATAGGAGACACGATCAACATGTGACTGTGTGCTAAAAACAAACCCTGAAATGTAATGATATTTCTGACTGTAAATGAAAAGAAATGAACTGAATATAAAGATCTGAAGATCTAACGCACAGGTGTCGAACTCCAGGTCTCCAGGGCTGGTGTCCTGCAGGTTTTAGATGTGTCCTTGATCCAACACAGCATATTTAGATGGTTAAATGACCTCCTTTACATGTCTTGAAGTTCTCCAGAGGCCTGGTAATGAACTAATTATGTGATTCAGGTGTTGACCCAGGGTGAGATCTAAAACCTGCAGGACACCGGCCCTCGAGGCCTGGAGTTCGACACCCCTGATCTAATGGGGAAAAAAAGTATTAATTTAAGCACTGTTACTGCGATCACTGTCAGGTTTCTGTTTTCACTGATGTGAGTGACCTTCTGTTTTTTTTCTGTCAGATCACCAAAATTATTTTGGCATTGATGAGAACTCTGAGCCTCCGGCGAGAGAAACTGGAGGAGAGGAATGATGAGACACAGTACAACTACAGGATGATCCTCAGGACTGGTCAGGTAACTAGTCATGTGAGCGGTCACGTGATTGGTTAGGTGACCGATAACCTGATCACAGTCTGGTTTGAGATCATTTTCGATTACTAATTTATAAAGTGACTGTTGGTGATGCTGTTAATCACTGTTTGTCCTTTTAGTCTGATCCAATCATGCCCCCTCTTTCAGCTGTCTACCCTCAGAGGATCCATCACAGAGGAGTCTATCCCATCTTCATCCAAACACGGGACCAGTCGACGTCTTCCTCTGAGGGATGTTCTCGAATTTGTGGTTCCTCAACTTAGCATCCACAGTCTCAGACTGGCTGCCGATTCACCCAGAGTCCCTGAACTGCTGCTGCAGCTGGACCAGCAGGAGGTGAGCCAGTCCCAGTGTGCCACCCACCTGCTGACCATGAAATACCTGCCACTGCGAAGGTTGGCCTTCCCATGTTTCTGACAGAATGGTCTGTGTTAAACTAGAATCCCGTTTCATAGCCATTTTGCTAAATCGAGCTTTTGATGCTGTGACGCTTTCACATAATGAAACAGTTGGCATAACAGGGCTCTAGAATGCGACCAATTTGGTCGCAAATGTGACCAAATTTTTCAGTGGTGCGACTAAAAAAAAATATTTGGTCTCACCGGTGCGACCAAATATTTTCGGGTAACAAAAAAAAAAAAAAATCTCAGCAACTCTCCGTGTGGTCAACAACAGACACACATTATGCCCCTATCATGGACTAAACCAATCAGAGATAGTCAGGGGCGGGACCTCTCTGATTGGCCGTGGTCCAGTTGAAAGTGCAGGTGGAAGAGAGAGGTGAGTAGCTTGAGTAAAGCGATATCAATTCATGAACGGATTCCACACAAATGCGTAAACACAGAGCGGACCGACGCATCAGAATCAGCTTTGTCTTTCTCGGCTTTCTCACCCCACGGCCCGAACACGGACACGCTGTCGGAGCTCAGCGATTCTGATGCGTCGGGTCCGCGCTGTGTTTCCATCTTTTTTGCGCTGATTCTGAGCTGCAGGTTTTGTCTCTCCAACCAAAATTCGCCGAGCCAGCAGCAAAAGAAGCAGCAAACTACGCTTCACATTTGATCAATGTCGTCATGAATTCCCTCTGACTTTTGCTGTTTTGCTTCCACCACGATAAAAATCACACTTCATGCACAGCTCCCTCTCTCTCTCTCTCTCTCTCTGTACTTCAAGAACAGTTTCCCGTCTCAAATCTCTGTTTTCTGCATTATTTATTCGCTTATTACCCACCAGTCTACCGTTGTTTACAGCGCTGTCGGCCGCTGTCTTTTTCTTTTCTTTTTCTTTTTTCACTTAAATGACCTCGGACAAGAAAGCCTAATTTCTGCTGTTCAATACTGAAGAAATTTAAACTTCTTAAAATTATGCAAAATTGCAGAATATTTTTAAGGTTATCTGCTATAAAACGCCAGACCAGGAAAATCTCCTTCATGTTTTTCTGTTTTATTCTCAGTTACTTTGACACAAAGGCATCTGCTGTGATGTTCACAATTCTGATGAAGTCTCACATGTATCAGTGCTGATAAATGACCAGAATTATAATATTTCTGACTGTCTGAGGCTAAACTGAATTGAATCAGGACTTTGAGAACCGGAATCGAATGGATGATAGAAATCAGTGATGATACCCAGCCCTAGTGAGCAGCCTAGGCCCGACAGAAGTGGATGTAGCTGTGGGTAATAAGAAAAGATGAAAAGAACTATTGATAACTTTTGTGTTAAGGCCTGATCTGTCTGAAATTCATAGCCAGCTCTGACACGGTGCCATCAATCTTTGAATGCTGAAAAAGCAGCAGTGTATCCAGAAAACACATTATATGCTGCAATAAATGCACTGCCCAAGTGTCCCCTCTCCCCACTGCCTTTCAGCAGCAGGCAGCAGCAAACAGGTCGTCAGAGGAGCCGAGATGATGATCAAGTTTAACATTTTCTACAATATTGACAAAGCACTTTAAGCACAAGTTTGTTAGTTAATAATTTAGAAATGAATATTGTCTGTATGGACTCCCCCCAAAGAAAGTGCACATGTAAAACTGCGGTGTTAAGCGATGCGGTTGAAAAATTTGAGTGCGCCTAACTTTTTTGCCGGTACGCCTAAATTTTTAAAGTTAGGCGTACCGGTGCGCCCATGTCAAAAAGTTAGTCTAGAGCCCTGCATAAGAATTCAGCTTCTCGTGCTACATCCACCATTCTGATCAATGCTGAGTAGCGTATTCTTCAAAAACACCCAAACAGACATCCTCAGAGAGGTTTTCACAGGCAGCAGTTACGAGTTCTCTGTCTGAAAGAAATGATTCACTATTATCTCATCCTTCTAGAGCTTTAGAGATCCTAATAAAGCTTCTGTGATTCGGTCCAGTTTAGAGACAAACCCGGACTTGATGGTATTAACTGGAACCAGTAAGATGTCCCTTTTTAATCAGCTACAGTTTTTGTCACGTTTTCCTTACTTTTTAGTGGCCCTCCCAGAGATCAGTACAAAATAAAGAAAACCTTCTTGTTGTGCTCTCTCAGAAGTTTAGCAAAGTGATACAAAGCAGGTTTTTTTAAGTGGCCACTGGAAGCCTGAGAAGAAGAAGAGAGGTCTCTTTAAGTTTCAGTCAGACTGAAATCCCAGGAGGCGACACAGACTGACATCAGCCTGATAACACAGCAGGTAGATCAAAAGGTTACTATCGCATTAATATGAGATATCCACATGAGCGGCTGGTGCTCCTGCCTTCAGGTGTCACAGGTAAGAGACGAGGTAAAACACTGTGATAGGCTCATCTTTTTGTCCAGGTGCCCTAAAACATCCACTGCAAGAGGGAGAAGTCAGCTGACCTTCCAATGTTGTGTGAAATGACCAAAGGTCTCCTGGCACAGCATCATCAAGTCAATATAAACAATAAAACCAGTGAATCCAGTACAAACAGTGACACCAGCATTTTCTCGAATTTCTGAAGTACTCCTGTTTCAACTAACTATTATACAAAAGCATGATTTTCATTTGTGTGGGAAATCTAACCCCTCTTAGACCTTCACCGCAACTTTCCACACGTTCAAGTTCCTCAGGAGCTTCATGTCTGGTTATGCAGAAGGTTACCGGGTAGGGTTAAAAGATTTCCCGCTGAAGCGTAATTCACGCATCAGTTCCAAACCTTCTGAATTGATCTTATAACCAGCACCTTCAGAGTCCCGCTGGTCCACGCTGACCCTGCCTGCTTTTCTTTGTTTTACTGCAGCTGAGGTTCCAGCGCAAAGTGGGTGTGTTATTCTGTCGGGCTGGTCAGTCCACCGAGGAGGACAACAGTGACTCTGGCAGTCCCGCTCTAGATCAGTTCCTGGACCTTCTGGGTCACAGAGGTCCACTGAAAGATACCAGCGGTACCAGCACCATTTCTTTTTTCTTAAACAAAACCGGGTCCTTGTTGGTCCTGGTTCTGCAATAGAGTATTCGCAGTGATGTCAGAATGGTGTTAAAGTGTTTGGTAATTATTGTTACTTTCTGTTTGCTGGTTTTTGTTTCCTGTCAGATGACTCAACAGGGAGGCAGTCAGTTTTTACAACGTTCAGAGAATTCAAGCTGATGTTCCACGTCTCCACGGTAAGCAGCCCTCAGCAGGTGATTCTCCTGTTCCTAGTTCAACCTTATACTGTGTACTGCACAAGTACCAGAACTAAAGTTTTCAAGTATCTGTACTTTATGTCAGTATTTGTTTTTCTGACAGCTTTTTACTTTTACTCTCCACATTTTACCACAAATATTTCATCTTCCTGCTTTATACATTTTCCAAGCGTGCTCCTTACTTTAGGTTTAACACTGATTCACATCGTAAGTTATTTCCCATCACTGCAACCCTTTAAACATCAAACCAATCTGAAAGTAAATGTATGACCGATTACAGGTAAAATACAGTCCTATTGGTTTATCCATCATAAGGACTTACCAGAAATGACAAGATGAAGAGGCAAAACCATATAATTTATGTATTGCTACTGTTAGTTAAAGGAGGCCATAACGGTGCTTTTTTATGTTCTGGTCACAGTACATCAGCTAACCACTGAAGTACTACAAAAGAAATGAATGAGAGATAAGATCATTTTGCTTAGAGACGGAGAAAGATGTAGGACATTGTGGGTGGTCTACTTCAGCTCAGGTCCTCTACCAAAGGCCTGGGAGCCTGAGGTTCCTGCACAGTATCTTTGCTGTTCCTAGTTCCACCCTCTTCTAGACAGAGATGTTGGATGTCATCCCGCATTTTCTTGGAGCCACTAGGCTAGTTCGGAGGTTATGTGTTATGATTACCATGGGAACCACTGTTACCTTCACTCTCCGCATCGTCTCGAGCTCCTCTCTCAGCCCTTGGTACTTCTGCATATCATGTTACTTTTTCTTGATGTTGCTATCACTAGGTTCAGCTACATCACTATGGCCATCTTCCTCTGCTTGTCCACTAACGGTGGTACATACCGTGCAGGGGCCTATCCTTCTATGATGGTTCAATTCAATTCAATTCAAATATTTATTGTCATTGTCAGAAAACAGTGAAATTGCGTTTGGAGCTTCCGTACACCCGTGAATAAAAATAATAATAAGTGTAAATATAACTCCAGTGCAATAAAACAGTCCCCAGCAACAACATACAACATGACAAGTAATATTTAGAAGTTAGATATGGTTATTGTCCGTGAGAGAGAGGGGGCAAAGAGTTCAGAAGCCTCACAGCCTGTGGATACAGGCTGTTGGCCAATCTGGATGTTCTGGCCTGTATGGACCTGTACCTTCTCCCTGAGGGCAGCAGGTGGAAAAGGTGGCGCGCAGGATGATATTGGTCCCGCAGGATTCCTCTCCTTGCTTCTCGTCTAACTCAGGTTTCTGCTGCCTGAGGTATTCACTAAGCACATAATGAGTTGTGGCCATCATTTTGATGTACTCATGGATGTTTGTTGTCTCATCCTGGACAGTGGTTCTGAAACTCACTAGTCTTCGGCCTCCTCCGTTCTGCTTAGTGTACAGCCTCAGGGTGCTGGATTTGGGGTAATACTCTGCATGCATGGTCAGGAGCTTTCTTGTCTTGATGCGAGTGGCTTCTGTCTCCTCCTTTGGCCAGCTTATTATCCCAGCAGGGTACTTGATCATCGGCAGGGTGTAGGTGCTGATTGCCTGGGTCTTATTCCTCCCATTCAGCTGACTCCTCTGGACTTGCCTTACTTTCTGCAAGTACTTGGTGGTTGGGACTTCCCTAGCAGCTTCTTCATGGTTCCCATTTGCCTGTAGGATTCCTGGGTACTTGTAGCTGTCCTCAATGTCTGCATTGTTGCTTCTGGTAGTGCAGTCCCCTCAGTTCTGATTAGCATCCCTCTCTTCGTTACCATCCAACTACATTTCTCCAGTCTGAATGAAATTCTGATGTTATTGCTGTAGATTCTCGTGGTTTGAATCAGTGAATCAATGTCTTGTTCACTCCTGGGATACAGTTTGATCTCATCCAGGTGGCTGACGTTTGCTGCGTTCTGTATTCAGTATCTATAGCCAGTTTTGACAATGACCTCACTGAGGGGGTCCAGGTTAGGGATGGTGTGGCGGAGCATTGTCTGTGGCATGGCTGCAGAGGAGGCAGACACACCTGAGCAGCATGAGAAATCAAGCCTTACCGGCTTAAAAGAAGAATGAACTGGGTCCTGTTGTTGTTGGTGGTGTCTGTGGCTGACAGCTGAAAAGCTGCAACCTAGTGTTCGAAACAACAGCAGAGATAAAAGAAAAGTGAAAGAATGTGAGAAAGGTCTGCTGTGCATCCCGAAACCCAGGATCGTAGCATGGCGGAACCATGACCGGGACAGCCAAGGGAGGCGCTGGCCCAAATGGTGGCCGAACTCGCAGCTACAAAGAGGGAGCGGTGTTACCGCCAGCAGGAACAACTGCAGGATCGGTCCAAGCACCGGATGCAGTTAGTAGAGAGTTTGGCAGCTCGGATCGGGTCGTGGCCAAGACCCCACCGCCATCCCTCGACTGCATGGGAGTGACTGATGACCGGACTGCTTCGGCACCCGTGCCGGTCCCAGGGAGAGGCCAGCCAGGGCACAGCCTACCTCCGCACGCGTACCCACCGAGTTGAGGGTCTGCACAGCAGCTGGACCTGCCTCGCTTCCATCAGAGGCCAGCATGCAGTGGGGTCCTGTGCGCCGGCCACCTGCCGCCTGTGAGCCTCGGCTCACATCCATGACTGCTGCGCCGCCGCCGCTTGCCACGCAGTTGGCCTCCAGACCCCCTAGTATAATTCTCAAACACGTACCTTAAAGCAGATAACTGGTAAGATGGAGAGAAAACTAATTTAGAAGATCATCATTTAGCCTGGAGAAATAGTTTGTTGCTCTAAAAAAAACTAAAAACATTTGTACTATGCTATAATATACTAATACTATACTAATGCTATTCATCACTGGTTGAAGAAAATAAGAAAAACCCTAGGTTTCTCTTCAGCACTGTAGCCATGATTTAGACAATCAAGCAGGAGTCCAATCGAGGAGCTATCACAGTGACTGAAAGGTAGGTAAAGCTGGCAATTGTCAGCATATAGATTAAATTAAATTTTGTGTTTTCAATTTCAATTGCTCCCAGTGGCAGGAGATACAATGAAAACAGTAGTGGCCCAAAAATAGATCCCTGCAGTACACCTCATGGCAGAGGGGCCACAGAGGATGAGGCCGAACCCAACTTAACACAAACGTTCCTGTTAGAGAGAGATGATTTTATCCATGAAACTGCCAAGCCAGAAATTCCTACACAATGCTGTAGTCGAGAGATCGGCAAGTCATGATCCGCTGTTTCAAATGCAGCAGTCAGATTCAACAAAACAACCAATACATTTTTACCACAGTCCGTCACTAACAAAATGTCATTCATAACCTTTATGAGAGCTGTCTCCGTGCTGTGAAACAGCTCAGAGTCGGACTGAAGAGCTTCTGGAATTTGAAAATCACTTAGATGGTTCATCAGCTGAGTGTGAACAATCTTTTCCAGGATCTTATTCAGAAAAGGAAGCTTCGAGATGGGTCTGAAGTTTGTCGTAATTGAAATGTCTGAGCCCAGTTTCTTAAGTAAAGGATGGATAACTGCGTGCTTAACTCACTTGGTACTTGACGTGACAAGAGACTGGTATTGATTAAGTTCGGCACAACAGCGTCGGCCAGGTGCAAGCCGTCTAACAGCAGGACGATTTTATTTTATTTATTTTAATTTATTTTATTTAGAAAGAGGGGCAATACATATTAATGAACATTTTAACAAATGTAAATATGCCAGATTATAGCCTTGGGCTAATTTCCATCTGCAGACCGTCTGGCAGGTTGGTTTTAAAAGAGGAACAATGTCGAATAAAATGGGCATATGGTCAGAGAATGTATGAATACATATGATGATGCCAAGTTCAACGTGTGACCACGTTCTTGAGTGGCACCCTTAACAGACTGAACAAAATTAAAAAGGTTCACTAAGTCCATGAAGTCCTTAGCCAGCGGCTTCCCTGGGCAACAGACGTGAATATTAAAATCACCAAGCTGCAGTGGTTTGTATCATATCTATCTAATAGACTCCAAATTGTTCATGGGGCGATTGTGGCTCAAGAGTTGGCAGTTCATCTTGTAATCGGAAGGTTGCCAGTTCGAGCCCCGGCTCCGACAGTCTCGGTCGTTGTGTCCTTGGGCAAGACACCTTACCCATTGCCTACTGGTGATGGTAAGAGGTGCCAGTGTCCGGCAGCCTCGCCTCTGTCAGTGCGCCCCAGGGTGGCTGTGGCTACAACGTAGCTTGCCATCACCTGTGTGTGAATGTGTGTGTGAATGGGTGGATGACTGAATGTGTAAAGCGCTTTGGGGTCCTTAGGCACTAAGTAAAGTGCTATACAAATACAGGCCATTTACCATTTGCCATGTAAATGGAGAGTCTTCTTCACACGCTGAGGTTAATTTTGGAGTACCACAGGGTTCAGTGCTAGGACCAATTCTGTTTACATTATACATGCTTCCCTTAGGCAGCATCATTAGAAGACATAGCATACATTTTATCTGCTATGCAGATGACACGCAGCTCTATCTATCCATGAAGCCAGGTAACACACACCAATTAGTTAAACTGCAGGAATGTCTTAAAGACATAAAGACCTGGATGGCCGCTAACTTTCTGCTTCTTAATTCAGATAAAACTGAGGTTATTGTACTCGGCCATGAAAATTGGATTGGATGGGATGAGATCTGAAACATCTTCACAAACTCAAAGAACTCCAATTGGCTTTTTTCAAGCTCTTAAGATAAAATCGCTGTAAATCGTGTGTGTGTGTTTCAGCTGCTCCATAAAAGTCTTACTGGGAATGACTTCGTCACAGTAATCTTCCAGGAGCCGAACTCCCCGCCCTTCACTCCGCAAAACATCTGCTCACATTCCCAACACGTCTTCATCATCGTTCGAGTCCACCGCCCCTGCAGCCAGCACACCTGTTACAGGTAGGATTGTAACTAGAGCAGGTGAGATTATAACTTGAGCAGGTAGAACAGTTGAGACCTGTTAATGTGTCATTTGTGTCCTGTTAGTGTTGCAGTGTCCAGGCATAGAGACATCCCGTTCTTTGGTCCCTTGATCCCACCAGGTTGGATGTTTTCAGCCTCACCTGAATTCAGAAATTTCCTGCTGACGAAGATCATTAATGCTGAAAACGCTGCGCACAGGTCAGAGACCTTTGTCACAATAACAGCACAGCGCAGACAGGAGCACCTGAAGGAGCTGGTGGAAAACTTTTCCACATCAGTGCTAGTGGACTCATCATCTTCCATCAAGTTCAGCTTCATCTCTCTGGGAGTAAAGAAAAAAGAGCGCAGCGCACCACGGCCTCATGCTTACCTGAACAGCGCCGGGGCTCTCACCTGGAGTGTGACAGCAAAAGACTTCAGCTGCTCTTTTGATGTACCATGCCAGCTCGCCGTCTCCAGTGAGTTTGTGGTGCTTGTAGAGGAAGCCAGCAGACAGGTAGTGTTTCACTGTTACTGCAGAGACGTGATTGGCTGGAACGCCGGCCACAAAGGCATTAAACTTTTCTACGAACACGGAGACTGTGTGATGCTGTCAACACGAGAGAGAGGCTGGGAGGACAGCCGCGAGATCGCCCAGAGACTGCAGGTGACCAGAATCCTTTATGAACCTGAATCTGAGCATGTGTCATACACAAGACTGATCTGATGTCATCTGTTTTCTGACCTCAGCTGGTGACTCGTGGCAGTCCTGCTGTGGACATGATTCTGAGGAGGAACCGTCACGGTCAGCTTGGGTTTCACGTGAACTTTGAAGGAGTGGTGGCGGATGTTGAGACCAACAGTTTTGCATGGAAGGAGGGTCTCCGGCCCGGCTGTAGGATAATGGAGATCTGTGCAGTCGCCATAGTAAAGCTATCACATAAACAGATGATTGAGCTGCTGAGGACATCGATGAACGTGAGCGTGGTCGTTATTCTGCCGCACAGAGATGGGACACCGCGCAGGTCACATGATGGTTTATTTGAACTTTATTTTAAGGGTTAGAAGAAAATGTAAATATATGAAATGCAAATGCCGAATAGAAAATGTTTCAGAGATTTTTAGTGTTTCAATCTGTTTATAGTTCTGTTTCGCTTATGTGGTAAAAGTCAACAGGTAGGCTGGAGGCGGGGCTATCACACTGCTGCTCACTGTGGCTGATAACATCGGTAAAAATAGGCTCGTTTAATCTTCATATCTAAACTCTCAGGATGTTTCAGACTTCCTGTGCAATCATTAAATGTTTCCTGAGTTCCCTGCCACAGATCGAGGATGGATTATGAGCTGTAATCCTCTCACTTTAATCTCACTGTGTGAGTTTGACACCACACCTGTAAGTCAGATTTCAGGGTCAAACATAATCCGAGTGCCAGGGCCACGCCATCACGTGTCCAGAATCCCAGGAGATCTGAGCCTGAATCAGGTTTGCATGATCCTTTGGGCTCTGACAGACACCTAGCAGTGCATAAAGAGGCTTTGACTGTTGGGAGGACAAGCTCACGTCACGCTGACCACATCATGACATCCCTGCAGCACGTTTGATGTGGCTTCAGACCAGAAATCAGTTAATCAGCTGTGCGTGGCAGCTGATTAACTGATCCACCGGATGAATAATTTATTTTCTCTGAAAAACCGAACAGGCAAATTATATATAAGGCAAAATAAAAGCACTCAGCCGGCCTCCTTCAGTGCATTTACAGTCAGTAAACTCGCTCAGGGAAACAAAACAGCCTGAATTAGTAATAAGCTGCAGCTTTGAGGTCATTTCCTCAGAGTGAAAATTATCAGAGCAGAAAACCTGAGGATAACGTGTGGAGTACGCTGTTAACGGGAACACAGGAACCCGCCTCATAAACATAAGTAAAAATAAGGAGCAGATAGACTATACCAACCAATCAGCAGCCAGTAAATGTGAGTATAGCAGAGGGAAAGCCTGTGGAGGCATTTTTGTTGAGTTTTACATCAGCAGTGATTGGTTTAAAGTGACGGAGCACGAGGAGTGACATCAGTCAGTACAGACTAGGACTTTTTTCTGTAAACGATCACTCACCCGAACTCTCTCACTCGCTCGCTCACTCACACACTCACTCGCTCACTCTCCTCTCTTTGTTCTTTGGTCTTCAGGAGTTTCTCAGAAATCTACCAAGTCCCGAGGTTTGAGTACAAACTGGACTCTGACATCACTTCCTACCCATTAAGAGTAACCCCACCCACCTGGCACAAGGTGTTAGAAGCTCCGCCTACTCAGAGCATTCCAGATGAACTGGAACAGAAGCTGAGACCAATTAAACAAATGAATGAGGGATCCAGGTAACACACCTGTACCTGTCTGTGGGGGTCCGTTTGTGTCACAATAACCAGAGACAGTCAGAGTTGCCAAAGTCCAGCAAAACTTCCTTCCTTCCTTCCTTCCTTCCTTCCTTCCTTCCTTCAGGAGCATTTTTCTCGATGTCTGAAGTTTATTTAGAATATTAATGAATCTGTTCTTGTCTTTGCAGTGCCTCGTGTCGAGTTTTGTTTGTGTAAAATGTTACATCATAGAGGATTGTTGGCCTGATATTCTTTCACTTGTTTCTGTGTTGAAGCAGTCATGTAAGGTTTTTAGGGCTGATGTGATGATTATTGATGATTATTGACTGATATCAGTTAGGGTCTTTAATCCAGACCATTTCTTTACCCAGAATCCCTCAGCACTCTGTCCTTCTGCAGGTCACCAAGCAAACGCTCGACTTCGGTTGACCCCGGACCACCTTTGACCCCACAAAGCCATGCCCGGTGGGGGTAATCTAATTATCGATCCATTAGCGATCTATGTTTTCTTTTAAACAAAGTAATCGTAAACAAAGTAATCGAATTATCTGTTGATGTCAATCCTGCTTTCAGAGCTCGTCCTGATTGGTCAGTCAGCTCTGAAGAAGGCTCACTTGAGAAGATTGGGAGATCTAAAGGTGTGTTTACCTGGATGTAACCTGGTTTGGTTCTGCAGCTCTGAGCTTTGACATTTAAGCCTTTGAACTTTAACAACAACCTGGAACATCTTCATCTTCTCCTCCAGAGGCCAGTCACCTTTGTCATCATGATCATCCTCATTGTGTGACAAAGGCTCGGAGGGTTTTTCACCCGAGTCTGACGGATGCCAACAACACGCTTTCCAGCAGCAGTGGCAGCGAGGGCAGATACTCCGACCATCATCTCACTGACACTAAGATGCCTTCAATGGACAGCGGAATTGACTCCGCCCCCTGCACATCATCGGCCCAACCAGCTGTGGCTGGGGCGACGCTGGTCCTGAGCGATATCCAGAGAGGCAAATGGACAATCTCAGCCGGTCACATGACCAACCTGAGTGAGATCTGCTCTCTGTCCTGGTGAGCTGCAAGTAAACAAATGATGTCATCTCTAACTGTGATTTTTACGTAATTGTGTATTTTTTTCCATTGAGCTCCACAGCCTGATGGCAGTCAGCCAGTTTGAGCGTTCATATTTAACATTTGAGTAAATGTTCAGCCCATTATTTCTGGGCGTAGCAGAGTGCCAAGGTTAGTGTTGTCCAACGTTGTCCTCAACACCTTTATCTTGACCTACCTTGGATTTATCCTTCTTGTTCAGTAATACATTTCTATGTTGTCAAATTTCACATTGGATCAATCAGCTGGGCAAACAAAACAGCTGGATCAGAGATTCTCTTGGGAGTCGATGGGATCCAAAATAACTAGAGTACTGCAAGACATTGATCTGATTGACTTTGTGCTTGATTTTTTATGATTCCTTTTGTGGAAATGCTGGGCACACTTCCATGTTCAGTTTTCATATCATGGATTGCATGGAAAACACTGAAGTGGGGTTTTTTCTGTTCACTGAACTGGGTGATGGCTGAAAGTTCAATCGGATGGTTCAATCGAATGGTTGATACGTCGATCAATGGACAAACTGATTTATGACTGTATGACTAAAGGATCAACAAACGATAGATGGATGTTTGAAAGATAAATCAGAATCAGAGTTGCAGTGTTACACACCTCTTTGCAGCTACTCTCCACCCCCAAAACTCCATTCCCTTAGAAACCGTGTCAGGTCCCAAACCACCAAAAAAACCAAAGTAAGAAAAAACCCAAAAACAATTTAAACCTAAAAAATGACAAAAGGCTATTCTGTTCTATTCTATTCTATTCTATTCTATTCTATTTTATTCTATTCTGTTCTATTCTATTCTATTTTATTCAGTTCTGGAAAGAACAATATAGTGTCCACAACTCCAATAAAACACTGAAATGCAGATTACTAAGCATTAGGTCTCTCTCTTCTAAGTCCTATTACTACATGAACTAATATTTGTTATTATTGATCCCTAGGGGAAAATTATTTCCCCTAGGGATCAATAAAGTATTCTGATTCTGATTCTGATTGATTATTAATCAATAAATTGATTTACTCTGCCTTACAGAAACCTGGTGACAGTGTGATGACTGAATCAACACCCCCGAGTTATACTAACTGTCAGAGTCCTCAAAGCACAAGCTGAGGGGGCAGCGCGGCAGCAACCTTCCACTCCAGCTTGTTAATCAACCAAAGACCCAGACAGAGACATTTAATCTGTTATTAGACTCAAATGGCTTCTCTCAAAGTGTAAAAGAACCCATCCACCACTTTAATCACACTCTACTTCCTGTTCTGACATACAGCATAGAAACTGAACATTTAATAGTGTTTCGTGAAAACTCTGTATTTTTAATCCTGAAATTCAGGTTATTGTACTCGGCCCTGAAAATCTTAGAAATATGGTATCTAAGCAGATTCTTACTCTGGATGGCATTACCTTGGCCTCCAGTAACACTGTGAGGAACCTTGGAGTCATTTTTGACCAGGACATGTCCTTCAACGCACATATTAAACAAATATGTAAGACTGCTTTCTTCCATTTGTGCAACATCTCTAAAATTAGAAATATCCTGTCTCAGAGTGACGCTGAAAAACTAGTTCATGCATTTATTACTTCCAGGCTGGACTACTGTAATTCACTATTATCAGGATGTCCTAAAAACTCCCTGAAAAGCCTTCAGCTGATCCAAAATGCTGCAGCAAGAGTCCTGACAGGGACTAGAAAGAGAGAGCAGATTTCTCCTGTTTTGGCTTCCCTTCATTGGCTTCCTGTTAAATCCAGAATTCAAAATCCTGCTCCTCACATACAAGGTCTTAAATAATCAGGCCCCATCTTATCTTAATGACCTTGTAGTACCATATCACCCTATTAGAGCACTTCGCTCTCGCTCTGCAGGCCTACTTGTTGTTCCTAGAGTATTTAAAAGTAGAATGGGAGGCAGAGCCTTCAGTTTTCAGGCCCCTCTTCTGTGGAACCAGCTTCCAGTTTGGATTCAGGAGACAGACACTATCTCTACTTTCAAGATTAGGCTTCAAACTTTCCTTTTTGCTAAAGCATATAGTTAGGGCTGGACCAGGTGACCCTGAATCCTCCCTTAGTTATGCTGCAATAGACATAGGCTGCCGGGGATTCCCATGATGCATTGAGTTTTTCCTTTCCAGTCACCTTTCTCACTCACTATGTGTTAACAGACCTCTCTGCATCGAATCATATCTGTTATTAATCTCTGTCTCTCTTCCACAGCATGTCTTTATCCTGTTTTCCTTCTCTCACCCCAACCGGTCACAGCAGATGTTGTATGTTATGTTGAAAATTGAATTGATGAATCAATGATTGATGGCTGACGTATGGATGAATGGAACAAATGATGGATGGATGTTGATAAATGGATGAAAGGTTGACAGAGGGAGGAATAATGGATAGATGAATGACAGATGATACAAGAGTGGATTATTGCTGATGGATGGTTGAATGACCGATGAATGGATGAAAAAATGATGGATGAATGCTGACCTTTTACTTCCTGTCTCAGTGACTGTCATGGATCCACCAGCTGGTCTGAGGGCAGGTCCAAAAGCAGTTCCTCTACCAGCTCACCTGAGGCCTTAATCACATGTAAAGAAGGCTCCACTAAGGAAACGGGGCTTACTCAAGAGGGGGAGGGGCTGAAGAGATCCAGCAGGTGCAGCAGGTGAGATGACCTCATCAAGAAGTATTGGCAGTCAGCCCTGAGCTTTCCAGTCCACCCATCACTGCAAATTAAAAGTTATTAAGAATCAGAGAAGAGAGGCCTTTCAGGAGAAACTGTTAAATGCTCAGTTTCTGTGGCAGATCTGCCATCTGATTCTACCCATGAATTCAATGCAGTGTTGAAGTCTTTATATTCAACATCTAAATTAATGTTAAAGTCACCTACTATAATCTGAAGTGAAACCTGTAGCCGAGTATGAACAATTTGTTTATCAAATATTGATCCATGTCCTCTGTTATTCCTACGCGTAATGCACTTTCCCGCTACGCCGTGCAAAGCGCTGTGACGTACCAAAGGAAACAAAGTTCAACCACACGATGAAGGAAAACATTCTGTTTGTTGACCTTTTTGACACAGGGACCTCCAGAGACTTTTCAATGGCTCTGCGGGGGGGCAACGCACTCTCACTAGTCGGGATAGTTACAAAGCGTCTTCCTTATGAATGAGCAATACATTTTTTTATTAGACATTTGAACATAATACAACACAGACTCTGGTACAGGATATAACCTCCATGTTTTGACATGGAGCAGGCGCATGTAGAACGCAGCGGCCAGCGCAGCAAAAAGTTTGGTCCTTGGCTCCAGTTAGCGGTTAGCGCAGCGCACGTCACGTCCAAAGTCAAAGCCTTCAGGGGATTTGGTTTTGGTGGGAAAACAGGAGGAGAGAAGCTGCAGCAATTAACAGCGAGGCGTGTAAGCTGCGACTCTGCTTCCTGCCAGGTTTCCCCCAGAAAGCGACTGAGTGATCTACATCATCTTTTTCAGACAGACAGCAGCTTAAGGAGGACATGCGGCTAACGTGTCACTCCTGGCCTGATTGGGCAGAGACTCCCACATTGTTTTGGCAAAGTTACACACCGATTCAATGTCGGTTTTGGTTAACCTCCAATTGACGTAACCGGGTGTCGTTGCTGCCGATGTGGATTATAATTTTACAGAACCTATGTTTACCCTCAGCCAGCAGTTTCACATATGACTTGATGTTCCACATAAATTGTTCTTTGTTCTGTTTTTTTCTTGTCAAAACTTCAATCACAGCTTATCCTGCTGACATAAAATACAGGAACCAGATTTATTTAACTGTTGTCATCGTGCTGGTTTATTTAGTGTTAGCAAAGTTTTTGCAGTTTGTGGGTTTCAAATCAACATTACGTGATTCTAGATATCAGTCACAGACACCTCTGTCTTCTTCTTCTGTCTCAAAACCACTCCTGACTACCTCATGCAGTACCACAGTTCCTCTCTCATCACTCTATCATATGTTCGACACAGACACATCCGTCTGAAGCTCCTTCTCTCACAGCAAACATCACATCTGTATGTTCTCTCTCATTTTCTTCATTCGTAAGATCCTAAAATTACTCCTTTCACCTTGTAAACACAAACTCTTCACCCATGAGGGTTAGGGTTTTCTTTCTATCTCTGTCCTTCATCACTCTAAGTTGCTGCTGCACATCCTTTCCAGCTCGATTGCTCTGCATAGCCAGTAAGTACAAGTCTTCTTCTCTTTTCTTAGTGTCCGGTCTCACTTTGCCACCTCTGCTGTACGCCTAGCCTCCCAGTACTTCTGCCAACTTTCTTCATCTCCCTCACTATCCCACTATTTCTGTGACAGCCCTTTCCTTTGAATACTTTCCTGTGCTTCCTCATTTTTGCACAAAGTCTCCTTTTTCCTCTGTCCAGAGGAAACAGCAGACACCATCCCAGTCCCTCAGCACTACAAAATTCTCTTCTACCTAACAGCCAACCTGTGGGCCATGCACACTGACAACAATCAATATCAAGCCTTCGATTCCCAGCTTCAAACTCATTGTCCTGTAGGACACTTTTCATCTTCACTCACTCTTCTTCACCATGGTAGAACAGCTTCAGTCTGCCTCCTGTGCTCCTGGCCTTACTTCCCTTCCACCTGGACTCCTGCACACAGATATCTATCTTCTTTCTCTCCATCATACTAGCCTTCTCTCTCTTTACATTTAGTCTGTCTCACTGCCTCCTCACATGCCTTCTCCTCTTACTTTGTCATTGGCTAACAGCAGCAGTGTTTCTATGAGCATCCCGTTAGCCAACAGTATCGAAGGCAATCGTTGTTAACCCAGCCCTGACTGCTCCGATATGCAAAATTCAGTTTTAGTGATTCGCAGGTTTGATTTGGCAAAGATGCCCTTCCTGAAGCAACCCTCCCCATTTAGTGCCAGGCTGGGGTCCAGCACTAGAATTACACTAGCTTGGCCCCTTAAAGAAGCATTGGGACCAATTGCTTTTCAGGTTCTGATTCTTTAAACTGATTAAATCACAGCTCACTAATCAACAATAAACATAAACTTCTCCTGCAGATTAAGCTGTGTTCCAATAAAAGATGTTGGCGTGAAGCAATCTGATGTCACTGCAGGTGAACAGGTGAGGCTCATTTCTTTGTCATTCATTATTTATTAGTAATTTATTCATGAAATTGCCCCAGTTCAAATGTAAGATTGGATTTAATAACATATTTATTGTCCTACATCTGTCTAGTTGGTGTTACTAAGGCTGCTCCTGTCATATCATCATAATGATCATCATCTCTGGTTAATTAGTAGAAACAGGAAGCACAATGAACTTTCCCATAAACACATGTTGAAGGTAACACAGGTAGCAAGATGACATTGAATTGATGTTTGTCTGAATCATCATTATGGTTGAAATGTCAATGAATCAGCATTAAAATACTAATGAAACCTGATGATATCATAGTCATGACACTAGAATAACATTGATTCATAGTTGTCCCATTATAGTTGATTGCTGATCTATTTATAGTTGACTAGGTGACAACAATCATGTTGAAAACTCCATCCATCCAACCATCCAATTGCTTCTACTTCTCTGGGGCCAGGTCGTGGGTCAGCAGCCTAAGCAGAGAAGCCCAGACCCTCCCTCTCCGTAGGCACCTCCGCTAGATTGTCCAGGGGAACACAGAGTGATTCCCAGGCCAGCCGGGAGACATAGTCTCTCCAGTGTGTCTGCCCTGGGGTCTCCACCCCGTGGGACAGGCCAGGAACACCTCACCCAGGAAGCATCCTTGTCAGATACCCAGACCACCTCGACTGGTTCCTTTTGATGTGGAGGAGCAGCGGCTCTACTCTGAGCCCCTCCTGGATGGCTGAAGTCCTCCCCCCATTCCTAAGGGAGAGGCCAGCCTCCCTTCAGAGGAAGCTCTTTTCTGCCTCTTGTATGCGTGATCTTATTCACTGCCCAAAGGTTATGACCATAGGTGAGGGTAAGGTTGTGTATCGACCGGTAAATCAAGCGCTTCGCTTTTACACTCAGCTCTCTCTTCACCTCGACAGACCGGTACAGTGTCTGCATCACTGCAGCTGCAGCACCAATCCGTCTGTCGATCTCCTGCTTCCCTCACTCGTGAACAAGATCCTGAGAAACTCCTCCATTTGGGGCAGCAACTGTTCCCTGACCTGGAATGGGCACTCCACCCATTTTCAGGTGAGGCCCATGGCCTCAGATTTGGAGGTGCTGATTTTCATTCCCACCGCTTCACACTTGTCTGTGAACCGCTCCGGTGCGAGCTGGAGGCCATCACCCAATGAAGCCTACAGAATCACTTTGTCTGCACAAAGCAGAGATGAGATTCTGAGACCACCCAAGTGAAAGCCTTCCATCACTTGGTTACACCTAGAAATTCTTTCCATAAAAATTACGAACAGAATCAGTAACAAAGGGCAGCCCTGGCGGAGCCCATCACCCACCAGGAACGAGTCCGACTTATGGTGTTTCCAGTTTTCATTGACTGCAACTTTACCCTGACCTCTGACCACCTTTATTTTCATTCTAACAACCAATCCCTCATCTCTCAGCCCATCAGAGTCCCTGGTGTTCCTCCTGCGTCTACATGGAGATCTCTGACCCACACGATGTCACGTGACATGTTATACGGGATTTTGTTTTGCTGTTCTCAGCTGCCGTCGGACCACCTGCCTCCACGTCTCAACAGCACGCTACCGCCCACCATCGGCAGAAAACTGCCACTGCCGCTACAGAGGAGTGAGTACCTGTTCTCTGACTTTAAGAATTCAAGTCAATGGCTGTATCCCAATTCAGAGTCTGCAGCCTTAAAGTACGCAGCCTCAACGGTCCTCAAGGGCCGCGCACTCAAAGACCGCTAAGGCCGGAAATGCGAGGCTTGTAGGCTTGTGAAATGGGACGGTCTAGCCTCCGTCGCGCTGCCCAGGTTGCCTAGCAACCATGATACTAACAGCTGAAAACATTTCATACAGCTTTGTTTGACAGAAATGAAGGAGAACATATTTTGTTCATTTGTTTCTACACGAGCTCTGTGTGATTTCATAAGTATCTGAGGCTGAGACCACAGGACTGTAAAACATGATAGTTGGACTTCATTTCTGTACTGAACAGTCATTTAAGATTAGCTAGTAAATAACAATTAGCTCATGTTATTCATGAGACTAAAGTCATCTCACTTTGGTAATGTAAATATTATATGGCCAATATTATAGTTATTATATTAATCATTATTAGTCATTACAGCAGTGAACATGAACTCTGTGTCAGATACTGAGCTTCAGTAAAGATTCAAGTTGCAGTTATTTATATTTCCTATCACCTTAAATCTTCACTCAAAGACAAGTATCTCTGACAGTGTATATACAGATGTATTATATATAAGAGACAAATATTGTTCTTTCAGTATGTTGGCATTACTAAATTTGGCTCAATGCTTACATATATGTGTAAAAAGAAAATGTACAAGCTGTGATAACTGTTTCTGATAGAATGAAGATCAGACTGATATATGAAATATTCCTTTATTGGGTGAGAAAATCAGAGCATGTCATAACTGCTTTAAGTCATACAGAATAGATATCAGAGCCTTAAACAGGCTGACTTCTGCTAAATGGGTCAAACTGGGCAGAAAGTCTACAAACACATAACATCCTTATAGAATATGATGTAACACTATAGATCAACTTAGCTCAGAATATATAAAGCATATAAACAATTACAGCAATATGATGCAACAAACACAGCAGTGCTACTAATCCAAAATACTCAAAGCTTCATAGAACTGAAACAAACATTTATTTTTAGCTCCATCCTGCTGCTGATACATACTTTAGGTTTCTGAATATTAAACTTGTTGCTGCCTTTCATAGTGTGTAACTTGAAGGCCCTGAGTACTTTCTCCCACACTGAAAACACTGGGATGATAACATTATTTGAACATTACCTAATAAGACTGATTCAGGACAGACAATTAGTTATGTTAAACTTTCCTAGCAGTCCTTCACAAACAGGGAACAGTCTGTCTATTCTCTCCATCTGTCAGCTGCTGCTGGCTCTTCCTCCTCCTCTTCCTCACACACTGCTGAGTTTGTCCTGGTGGATCATCAGGGGTGCAAAGCCTCACAGATGATGTGCAGCAGTGGGTCCCTCAGTCTGTCCTCACTCTGGACACTTGCAGTTGCCACACATGGAAATCAAATGTGTGATAAGCTGCAGGATTCAAACACAAGTGTAACTTATAAATACATGTTCATACTTTTATTCCACAATCAGAGAGAAAGAAACAGAGAGAGAGTGCAGGACAGACAGACAGGTGACAGTCTCAGGTGTACACACTGCTACAAAACAGCACAAGAGAAGGAGGATTTAGTGTTTGTGTTATTACGAGTGCTAAACAAGAAGAGTTCCCAGATGGTCCAGTGGACACATGTGTGACTCCTGTGATTAAAGCATCTTTCTTTCAGCTTAACGAGTGAACCGTCAGCTCGTTCAAACACACGTTAAAGTCCGTTTGGCTCGACACCACCGAACAGAGGCAGCAATATAACATAGCTAACATTAACAGTGCAGTGAATCCTGCTTGTGCCGCCATATTCAGGACTGCAAACCGAGCAGCATCACTGACTTTCAGCTTGTTGTGTTTGTGGATATATGACTGACTTTAATTATCCATAAATCATCACATTCTCTGTAAGATTAAGGTCGAATATTGAGCGGCGTATATTTTAAAGTAAAGGCTTTAAAACCAAGTAAATGCACAAAGTACTAACGTCGCTAATGTTTGTAACTTTGCCGACATGTAGAAACATTTGCACATAAATAAGTGACATATTATTCAGTACTTACTTTTAAAAGTTTACTCTTCGGCCGCCCCTCTTCCGACGTTTTTTTTCGGCAAAATTATCCACACCCACCGCCGCGCTATGAATTGTGGGATATGTTGGGCCACGAAGTCTACACCGACCCATCCTTAAAATTCAGGGAAATGAAGGACGCATTTCGAGCAGCCTTTGAATTGGGACAGCCTTCGTCATGTCGCTGTGACGTAATCGGCCTTAAAATGCGGCCTTTAAGGCTGCAGACCCTGAATTGGGATACAGCCAGAGTCAACACTCACCTGCCCTCCTCCACAGGTAACCGCTCTTACTCTGACAGCTTATTGGCTCTGAGGTCTGGAGATAAACACATGCCGCTCCCACAAGCCTCATCACAGCTGGACTGGTTTCACCTGGAGAGCACTCAAGCCTTCAAAGGTAACAGTATCTTGCCCAAAGACATAGACTGGAGCAGATGGGGATCGAACCTCCAGCCCTGCGATTAGTAGGTGACCTGCTGTATCTCCTGAGCTACAGCCACCTCAGTTAGTCTTTAGCCTCTGTGTTTGTTGGCCCACTAACCCTCTGACCTTGTGGTGGGCAGATTCTCTCCAGTTCAATTCAGTTTATTTATACAGCGCCAAATCACAACAAGGAGACAGTAGACCCTACAATAATAGATACAGAGAAAAACCCAACAATCATATGACCCCCTATGAGCAAGCACTTTGGCGACAGTGGGAAGGAAAAACTCCCTTTTAACAGGAAGAAACCTCCAGCAGAACCAGGCTCAGGAAGGGGCGGGGCCATCTGCTGTGATTGGTTGGGGTGAGAGAAGGAAAACAGGATAAAGACATGCTGTGGAAGAGAGACAGAGGTTAATAACAGATATGATTCAGTGCAGAGAGGTCTATTAACACATAGTGAGTGAAGAAGAAACAGTGCCTGTTCTTTGCTCCCAGCGTATTCAAAACTGATTTTAAGCTCCTTAAATATGTCACATTTCTGACCTGGTAATGATGCACACTCCCAAAGGTCAGTGAGGTCAACTGAGCAGGGCTCCTGGTTTCACCGAGGAGCAGATTAAAGCTCAGAGATCAGTTAGGATCTCAGCAACCCTCAGCATGCTCCAAACCGTCTGGAAACTAATTTATGGAGAAGGCAGAAGGGGTGGACCGCTTCGGGCTGATAGGCAGGAAACAGGAACTCAAACGCAAATTTACTTAAGGACCGCCTCCTGTGGTCACATGACTCACAGTTGGTCACATCTGGTTTGTTGTTTGTCTGTTGTTGCGAAGCCGCCGCCCTCTCTTAGTTAGCTGGTGTTCACCTGTTCACAGCGGACATCAATCAGACACAACCCACACTGGGGGTGACATCACAGAGCTCCGCCCTGGAGGACAGGTGAGATACCTCATTTATTCTCTCTCAGTAATATTGCTGACATCACAGTGACATCATGGCTCCCCTCCCCTCAGTGACATCACAGCCCGCTCCCTCTCAGGTGAAGTCCTCCGACTGGAAGAGATTCTTCAGCAGCTGCAGCTCGACCTGCTAAAGGTAAAGCGCATTAAGCTGATGTCATGGAGGCAAGCGGATGACATCATCGCATTGACTTGTGTCCATGCTGTGTTCAGGAGCAGCGGGACAAAGCTGCACTGCAGCAGCAGGTGCTGAGCCTCCGTCAGGAGAACCACCGCCTGCAGATGGAGAGCCACAGCGCCGCCAAGCACATCAGGAGGTTTGCCGCCTGGATGCTGCGCCAGGATTCATTACCATAGTAACACCACTAGCATTTACTGCCCATTCAGCTCTGTGTCACATGGCACACAGCGGATCGTGGTGACGATGAAGAGTTTGGACCGTGAGCAGAACAATTGATCGCTAAATTGATTGCTGAACAGCACGAAGCAGCACGCTGGATGAAGATGAGGTGATGTGACGGGTTACCTTGAAGTAGGCGGAGCCTCTCTATGATTCTTGCTGTTATTTGTTTTCACACAGAGACGCAGTGAATTAGTGGCAGCACCACGAGCTGACCTCCGTGCGCTTCCACCTCTGTCAGCATCGGAGCAGCTGGCAACGATGAGCTTTTACTAAACGCCTCAGCGCAGATGTTTAAGGATGTGTTTTCTCTTCAGACTGTGGATTATAGAGATGTTTTATCCAAGCTGAATCAGCTGATCCAGAATCAGCTGATTAATCCAAAACTCTTCTTTCATGTGCAGAGAGATCTGTCCTGCTCTCTTTCTGCTGTTACGTGTCTTTATTTTTGTAAAGGTTTACATCAGAATTTACTTTTTTGGCCTAGATTTCCTGGACATGATGTGATTAATACTGTAATTACAGCAGCATTCACAGATAGAAGGTTCTTATTTGGAAACATTTTCATCAGGTCGATCGTTTCAGTTTATATATTTTATATCTGTATATATAAAATATGTGTTTCATTTGGTCAGCAATGAGCAGCCTGAGGAGGCGCTGTGGAGCCGCATGTGTTTAAGCTGGCTGCAGGCTTGATGTGAATGAAGGTGAGGAAAGGTAAACATGTAGTGGGCCCTGAGCAGTCACATGACCGAGCCTCCGAGTCTGTGGACTTCATAAACTCAGTGCGGCTTCAGGAGGAGCAGCCAATCAGCTGTCAGATGCTGCCCCCTGGTGGAAACAGCTGTGTAATAAAAACTCAGTTTGTTCACCATGGCAACAGTAAACCTTTACACTTTATTTCTCTGATCAAAATAAACATTGGAAACAGTGATGTCACCAATCAATAATCAGTACTGTCAGATTGGTAGTCAGCTGCAGATCAGGTGGCCTCTGAGGTGTGTTAGCGTGCTCAGTAGCGAGTCGAGAACCCGTGGATCTCCACTTTGGAAATGTCTCGCTCGTTGGAGAACACGGCTCGATCAATTCGGGAACTCGGACTGCCGACGCTCTTCAGCCAGTGCTTCCTGAGGAAGAGGAGGAGGAGGAAGAGTGCCGTTAGTACACTCGGGGTATTTATCAGTGACCTCTGACCCTGCAGTGAATAAAGAAACACTGTGCTCCTCTTCATCACGGTGAGGTCACCTGACAGAGACACAGCCCATGCCGCTGGCATCACTTAGTAGGAGGGGCTTAATTGTGTTTAAACCCCACCCTCATTAAAGAGTTCAGATTACATCACAGGACAGTTACAACACGAGTGGGTGGAGTCATTTCACAAACTACACACTGGCACCTCTTTAGCCCCTCCCATCACACCAGTGAAACAGAGTTGTGGCATCAGGAGTTTAAGGACCTGCTTGATTTTAACATGATGTAAACGTCTGATGTCACAGGTGAGAGTCGTGTGATTGGTATCACAGCACTTCACTGCCAGACACACAAGTAGTTTAGGAGAACTGTGGCCCCGCCTCTCTGAGTATGCGCCTGCAGCTCCTTGCTCCTCTGTCCTCCTCCTGCTCTGACTGTGAGGTCATAGTCAGGTCATAGGAGAAGGCAAATGAGGACAGCACAGAGCTGCAAAGCATTATGGGAGCTATAATACTGCACTGACATTTTCAAATAAAAATCCATTAAAGGATATATCTCTGTGTGTGTGTGTGTGTGTGTGTGTGTGTGTGTGTGTGTGTGTTCGGAGGCTCTGATTGGTCAGGCAGACTCACATGTCACTGACTTTGTCCCACGGTCCCTGGACCTGACCAATCACAGTGCCCTGTCTGGTGTTCTTCACCCAGCCGCTGAGCCCCAGACTGTGTCCATGATCCTCTGTGTACTGGCACACATTCACAGGTGTGTGCGTTTAGTCATGTGACACGTTTCCATGGTACACACTGATTAAACACAGCAGTAATGTGAAGGAAAAGAGGAAGCTCACCATCCTGAAGCACACACCTGAACACGGAGAACAAACACAGGGTCAGCGAGTAAAACCTCAAAAAACACACAAACTCGCCGTCACGTGTCAGGCGACCTACCCTGCACGTTCCCGAAGACCTCAAAGTCCACGGAGACGAGTCTGTTTTCAGCCATGATGGCATGAAGGAGACAAAGTAAAAGCGCACACGGAATCATGTTTGCGCAGCAAGATATTTTTATCTCTGATATTTAAACCTCTCTCAGAGGCCTTCAAAATAAAAGCATCACTCTTGACTGGTCACAGTCATGGTGATCTTTATTTTGAAGGGCATTCACAGTGCAGTTATACTACAGAATACTTCCAACAAAATAAAATTCACAGTTCCATGACTCAGCTTCCTCGCTGTCGTGAAACTGAAGCTGCTTCCTGTCCAAACATCAGGAAGTAACTGTGTAAACATGACCACGCTCACACCTCTGAATATGACGGCTTGGACAGGTGAGGACAGGTGACGCTGGGCCAGAATAAAAACACACGGCTTGTTTCTCGTCAGTCTGATTTTATTCAAAGTCTTGTGAGTCACAGACAAACAGGCGAATGAGAGGAGGGGGCAGAGCTTCAACATCTCAGGTGTCACTCAACCTTGCTTTTCTTCACAGCGCCAGGTAACTTATCCTGCAAACTGAAAACAGACACAGGACGCTTGTCAGGACAGAATAATGTGAACACCTGCAGATTAGAGGTGGGCTCATCTGTGTTAACGTAGAAACTGAACATGGATGAATCAATCGGCAATCAATACCTGACTGTGAACTTTAACTATAGACAGGTGACAAGTTCAAGAAGAACAGACAGTATGAACACACTGAGCATGCTCAGTTCAGTCGAACTCTTCATAGAGGTAGAACAGGTGGGAGCCTTTGTAAAAGACGACAGGTACCTGTGGACCATGAACACCTGAGACAAACATTACAGAGCCCAGTGGTGCTGCAGAAATGAAGGTCAGGTTCTCACCTCTGACCTCAGTGAGACATTTAGATCAGAGTTGACCTTCGGTGAGGTCATGATGAACACCTGATTACCCGTGACCTCACCTCTGCAGAGTTTCCTCCAGTTTGAGCCGAACGGCCTCAACGTGATGATCAATCTGAGCCTGAACACAGAAACACACTCTGAGCTAAGCACGGAGCAGACTGGGTAGAAGACAGGGACATCAGGTGTGTCTTTACCTTCTTCTTCTGGTAGATCAACGGTGTAGTGAAGAAAATGATGTCAGCTTCACACAGAGAGAAAACCAATCGGAGATCAGAAAGACTGATATTTAAATCGCTCAGAGGGAAACAAACTCACCAAGGATCAAGATGGTGACGCCATTGAACACGGCACCAACGTACGTCATCACCCAGGTGACGGCTGCCAGCTGAAACACGAAGAACAAAGACATGGACCAAACACACAAACAATAAACAAAATTGAATTCAGTTTTATTTATAAAGCGTCAAATCACAACAGTCTCAAGGTAAAGACCCTAAATAATACAGAGAAAACCCAACAATCATATGACATCCTATGAGCAAGTGCTTTGGCGACAGTGGAAAGGAAAAACTCCCTTTTGTTCTAATAGGGTGATATGGTACTACAAGTTCATTAAGATAAGATGGGGCTTGATTATTTAAGACCTTGTATGTGAGGAGCAGGATTTTGAATTCTGGATTTAACAGGAAGCCAGTGAAGGGAAGCCAAAACAGGAGAAATCTGCTCTCTCTTTCTAGTCCCTGTCAGTACTCTGGGTTTTTAGGGTCGAGCACAATAACCTCAGTTTTATCTGAATTTAGACATTCCTGCAGTTTAACTGCTTGGTGTGTGTTATCTGGCTTCATGGATAGATTAAGTTGAGAATACACACAACAAACAAACACACAGAATAAAAACACACACTGACCTTCAGAGAGTCGACCAGGTCCTCCACCAGTAACAGCCTCCTTGTCTGATTACTGAACCAGTTCAAGTGGATCAGAAACTGGTCAGCGAGCTGCCGAACTGACTCTGAGGACACCGAAATGTCCCTCTCCAACAGAGACCTGAAGAGGAGAGCTCCAGTGAGGTTAGAATGGTTAGAGCCAGGTTAGAATCAAATCACCCGGGTTACCTGAATGGATGACCTTCATTGGACTTCTGAACAGCCTGGATCACGGATTTATAAACTCTGCAGACGGGATGGAGAACAGGAAGATGTTTTTCATGCTGAGTAATGTGATCTATCTGTCTATAGCAGGTTCCACTCACCTGAAGGTGATTGTGACACAGAGGCACGCCAGGAGCAAATAGGACAGCACGCTGATGACTGACAGTGTTGCCAAGGAAACAAGAACCAGCAGTGAGAGGCCGAACGCCGCTCCAGATTTCTTCGGTTCTCTCCAGTGCACGAGCTGTGAGGCTGCTGACATATTTTCTGAGATTAACCAAAACCAGCTTGATGCCAAAACAACAGCAGGCTCCCAGAAACCTTTGACCGGGAAAGACACAGATATGGACAGAACGAGCAGGAGGACTGCCACACCAATCACACCATCACAGCAGTGAAGCATGCCACAGGGAAGCAGATTCAACCATTCATGGAGGGTTTCCTCATACGTGTGAACTGGAGTGAAGCACTCACACCATCGGGGCTGGACTGGTAATCTGGCATACCGCGCACCGAAGGGCGGACCTGAAGGGCCGCTGTACACCGGCCTTATGAGAGCAGCCCATTCGTTCACTTTCATTACTCACACTGGATCGCCTAATCAAATTTCTTAACGAGACCGGCCCAACCCTACCTTCACTGTGTGCTCATGCAGCTTGTAGAAAAAGTTTAGCGAGGAAGAAGCAGCAAGAAGGTGGAGCTAAAAAGCTGAGAGAAAAAAAACAGACGCAGCATCAAAGCAGCTGTCGGGCTGCTGCACCGCCAACAGTTGTAGCACGGGAGGCTGCTGCTGCATGTGGAGACATGCAGGAGGAGGAACAGCAGCCCAACAACAGACTGAGGAAAAGCTGGAGGAGGCGAAATAAACATGGCGAGAAAATAGATGGAGGAACATAATCAGAGATCCAGGTAAAATGGTTACTTTGACCACGAGCTGCTCCTAACAGCTAAATGTAGCTTTCACTGCAACTGAGAACGAACCCAACAACAACAACAACAGTACCCACATGATTAAAAAGAAAAAACTCAATAATCAAACTTAATGAAATATATACAACTGAATGGGGTCAAAGTCCAAGACTAGCTCAGAGACGTGGAAATAGCCGATGTTCTCTCCCACAAGCAAAATGAATCAGGTGAGCAGATGTGCTGAACCTTCATGAACCACAAACAAATCCACAGGAACCTTCAAGAATTCAATTTGATTTATGCAGCGCCAAATCACAACAGACTAATAGTCACCAGCAACCTCTGAAATCCAACAGGAATTTTTAAAAACATTCCCAGAACTTAATCCTGGACCTTCAGGACCTCTACTTTAGCCTTTCACAGCAGCATCCAGTCTGCTAGCAGAAACAAGCACTGGCCTTATTATCACCTGAAAAACAAAAGAAAACGTCTAATCTTTGCTGTCAGCAAATAATTTGGAACATGTTGTAGATGCGTTCCGTTTTTTCCATTTCAGGTGAAATGTCCCATTACTGGGACTCTTTTCCCCATTCAGTCATCCTCAGCCCAAAATCAGCTGGACTGCTAACAAAAAAAACTTTAAAGATAATTAATCACAGAGTATTCTTGCCTTCGTTCAGCTTCTTTCCTCTGTAAGCTAAAGAACCGACAACATTCAAGAGAAAACCCCAACGAGCCGAGGGAAGGAAGAACTCCTTTTTAACAGAAAGACCTCAGGCTGGGCTCGAGGACTTAAACATGTTTTATTCCACGTGTAAAGCTCTCTGTAACGCCACCTTTTAGAGTTTCCCAATAACCTCATCTCATTAATCCAGGTTTAATCCCTGCAGATCAGCTGCGGTCATGTGGATCCTATTAGGAGGTGGAGCTACATTCCACAGAGATCCTGTTCAGAGCACACCACATACTGATTAGTCTCCACAGGAAATATCAACGCTGATCTGAACTGACCTGCTGATGTTTCCTCGAGAATGAGAACTCAAAGAACCAAGAGAGAGCAGAACCTCACCTCCCAGAAGAACGTTGGAGATTTAATGCCTGATAAATATCATCTGACCTTCACATCATCCAACTCACAGTTTATAGCTCAGCTTTCCACACTCACACACACACGCACACTCACTCACACACACACACTCACACGCACGTGCGCACACACACACACACACAGAGCAGCCTGACTAACAGTCAGCTGATCAGGACAACAGAGCTTTGTTAGCCTGTTTGGTGAAAAGCAGTCAGGTCAGAACAGGTGGCAGCCTCCATCTACTCTATACTGTTTCATGCCAACAGATCAGGTGTCTCACCTGTGTGCGTGAGGTCTCTCAGCGAGGACGAAGAGTTGTTGGAGGACGATGAAGAGTCTGCCATGTTTCAGCTGTTCGGTCTGCAGGTCTGACCCTCCATCTGGCTCTCCAGAGCTCAGCAGCTGCTCCATCCAGCGATGACATCACCACATGGGTGGAGCTGGAAAGAAGGGGTGACGAAGTTTAAACCCTCTGAGCAGCTTGATGTGAGCTCAGAGCGAGAATGCTCAGGAGGGTCAAAGGTCAGCCAGCTGAGAGTAGTTTGAGCAAACTCAGACAAACATCCGCACATGCTGTTTAAGTCCAGCCAGACACGGGCGTGCTGGTATCAGTCTTTATCGATCAGAGAGGAAGTGAAACCAAACGCAGCTTGAAGCACAACAATCGTTAATCAGTAATCAATAATATCGACACATCAACAGACAGGAAATGAGCTCAGTGATCGCAAGAGAGAGAGAGAGAGAGAGGGAGGGAGCCACAGGTGTGATCAATATACCTGAAAGTTCAGAGTTCCTGACGCATGCTGCCACAGCACGCTGTGACCACGCACCTGTAACAGGAAGTGCCAAGTCAGGTGATGCCGTAAGACCTGTGCAGCAAGGATGTCTCCTGTATTCTGTGGTAACCGGGAATGTGCTCGCACTCGAGGGATTTATAGTTTTATTCATGATGTCACAGCAGATTAACGATTACCTGGATGGGTTTAGCTCACCGTGTCTTTGCAGCATGAGGTTACCGCCACTGAGGCTAAAACATGTGTCCACACGGGTTACCTGCTCCTCCAGCTAAGGAGGCTGTAATGCTGAGAGTCGTAGGCGTACTGATACTGGGAGCGCCGAGGCATACCAGTAGAGAGCTCAGCAGTACCTGAATGCTGGAGATAACCCTGAGAGAGCAACTAATCAAAGTGATGTATTATGACAGCATTAAACTCAGCCTATTTAACCTTGTGACGTCACTGATGGTGTCACTAATGAACAGCTAAAGATCGTACCATCAGAAACTGAAAGCGTGTGCTCAGGTGGGTGCAGTACTCACTTCTAACCCCTGGACAGCGTCATCAGCATCTCACGGGTTCTGAAAGGCAAAACCTGGCGGGTTCTTGGCAATCCAGACGGTTTGGAGGGGCCTGTCGTATCCAAAGAGTGGCTCCAGCCCACCTGGGACGACTGCAGTGATTTTCTTCATTAGGCTGAAGGACAGGAAGCTTCAAAGTCTCAAAGCTCTACTGTGCAGGCCTCACCTTAGAAACCAACAGCAGCACTGAGCGTGCTCAGTGATTTAAAAAAAAAAAAAAAAAGTTTATGTAATTAAATGTTAATTTTCCTGCTCTGTGTCACAAATCACCAGAATAATGATCATTATCACTGAAAGTGCTAACGAAGCTGAGCGGAGCGCGTCCGGGCCGGGGGTCGCTCGGTGAACCTGCACCATGTTCCTCGACCGAGATGGTTCACTACTCGAAGCGCTTCAGGCCTCTTTGGTGACATCTGGTGGCCAAAAATATGAACAGCAGCTTGAAATGAGCCGCCTAACTGTGATCACCCTCTCTGCGTTAGCAACTTCTGTTTAATATCAGGCTATCGGTGTGGTGCATCTGTTTTACGTTTATTTGATTAAAAACTAATTTGTATGAATAAACGTTTGAACATGAGCGTGTCCAAAAGAAGCCCGTGTCGGGCTCGAGAATATCACATGACCAAAGATGAACTCTCTGAAATGACGACAGTGCTTCGTTATGTGATTTGAGCTGTTGAAAAGATGCATCACCATCATTGGTTGGGACTATGCTTGTGCCGTGAGGTCATTCCAGACCACCTTTTTGTTTGCTTTATGGGGAATATCCTTTTGAAGCGATGGCTTTTCTTTCTCCATATCAATCAAATCAAAGTTGATGTAACTCTGTAGAGATCTCTTTGGGCATTTCTGGTCATAAAGCAACATCATCCAGTCTTCGGCAGTAACACAAATCTCTCATCAGCCACATGTTAATTTTTTTTTGTTTTTGTTCAGTTACAGGAGCAAAAATTGGAGAAGTTTACATCCTTTTTGATTGTTTTCAATAATCACTCCCAAATATGTAGTTTTGTTTTAACAGGTATACCATTAATTCTGACAGATTTAAATATTTGAGAGGGAATAAGACAGACTCATTTTCAGCCCTGACACAAGTAGCTGCCTGCTCACATGTCTATTTGATAGGAACATTGCAGTGTCATCAGCCAGTTGTGCCCATCTCTATCTAAGGATGGGATACCCTGAAACTGTCCTTTTTTAATACTCCATAATTTGTGTGACAAGAAGGAGCAGAAGCGGACTTAAAGGACACCCTCGTCCAATCCCACGACTAACCCCAAAGCTCTGAGTTGTACCCCAAGCCCCTTTAATGGAGCTCTACAGCCCTGATATAAAGTGGTGACGGCTCTCAAACATTATTCCCAAATCCAAAGTATTGAATGGTCTTAAACAGAAATTTATGGCTTTATGAAAATCAACAAACACGATAAAACTGTCATCTAATGTTTATTCATTGTCATGTCCAAAACCAATCGAATACCATAAAAACGTGTTTCTCCAAACTTCCTCATTAAGTCCTCGATTTAACCTCTTAGCAGTGAAAAAACGTTGACATCACTATTTAACAGACTAATTGATCCTTTGTCAGTTTGGGGATGAACTTACACATGGAGGCAGTTCTTCTTTTACTGTAACAGTGGCTAACGTCTTCACATTTGTTATCTTTAAGAGAGCCAAAGGATTCTTGAACCTGTTTTAAATGAATTTGTTGATCACACATTTTCATCTGTAGGGGAGACGGGGGATAGTTGTAACATTTCATCTCTGACAAAGTAATCTTCATAAGGTATGCGTGGGAACACAAACATTGGAGGAAATGTGTTGCCAATGGCATTAACCGCATATACAAAGGTGACCAGTGAACCTCTCTCTGCTGATGTTATTGCCCCAACTTGTTTAATATAAGTTCAAGTAATAGTGTGGTGAGTTTTAACATTTGCATTATTGTTACAACTAACCCAGACTGTTGCTGTTACAACTGACCCCGACTCCTATAGCCATCTTTGGCTCTCGGAGGAGGCGGACGCATCTTTCACCCTCTCACTCCCTTATCTTCCCTGCTGCTGCTTCTATTCTCCAAGACATCTACAGGAAGCGGTGCCTGAGGAAAGCGGGGAGGATCATCAAGGACTCCAGTCACCCCAGCCACAAACTGTTCAGACTACTTCCATCAGGAAGGAGGTTCTGCAGCATCCGGTCCCGTACCAGCAGACTGAGAGACAGCTTTTTCCACCAGGCCATCAGACTGCTGAACACGTCATAGACACCTCACCCTCACTACTGGAACTTCAACATTATGCACTCCATACTGTATATAAATGCCACTGTTTTGCACATACCAACCTCTGTATATTTTATATATCTTATTTTATTGTTTACTTTATTTCATTTGTAAAACATGCATATACACACTATATACACACTCACACACACACATGTAGAAAAACATATTTAGTATACACATTCAGTAATGTATATACCTTTATATATTGTACATATATTTATTACTTTTAGATTAGCCATTTTTATATTTTGCTTGTTTTACGTTATTGTATTTTTGCACAACTCTGTTGCTTGTGAAGCTCGCACACAAGAATTTCACTCGCATGTACTGTACCAGTGTACCTGCACATGTGACGTGACAATAAAAGTGATTTGATTTGATTTATGTCTTTGTCTAGTCTCGTCTAATTCTAACCCTCAAAGAGTTTCTCAGCCTTGTTCTCTAAAACCTAAAGAATTATGGATTTGATCAACTGGTCCCGTAACGGAATTGACACCTTCCTGGGCTTGGGAGAGCCCAATTGTCCTGCGGAGACGTTTGCTGCCGGATACTCGATGGTCGGTTGCGTCGTGTGTGGGGTGACACTCTCGATGGAGGACATCAAATGACATCTACCAATTCAGAACCACGATAACAGAGTTCTGACTGATTGGAGCTGGCTCGGACCTGGCTTATCAAAGAACAAGAAGCGGCTACAGCTGTTCAAAATCAGGCTGGCCGACATGATAGCCGATTGGCAGGGCTATGAGTAAGACTGTGTTAATGAATGCAATATGGATAACATCTTGGAGAACAACAAGAACAGGAATTGAGAGAATTGGTGACCAGTGATGGACATTAGACCAACTGTAAAAATTGGATGCAGTTGTTCCCACTAAAACCAAACATTCACCATCTTCACTCATGCGGCTATCCCACTGGCACCAGCTGAAGGCCTGCCAAGGTCGAAGCTGACTGGAACAACAAAATTCTCCATGATAACAGGACTGTTGTCAGAACTCTTTGTCCCTCCTTCAAGGCCACCTGGGTCCACTGGAGACTGTTGACCTTCGCTTAACAAAGGCAATTGTGGCTCAAGAGTTGGGAGTTCGCCTTGTAATCGGAAGGTTGCCGGTTCAAGCCCCGGCTTGGACAGTCTCAGTCGTTGTGTCCTTAGGCAAGACACTTCACCGGTGGTGCCAGTGTCCGGCAGCCTCGCCTCTGTCAGTGCGCCCCAGGGTGGCTGTGGCTACAATGTAGCTTGCCATCACCAGTGTGTGATGACTGGGTGTGTAAAGCGCTTTGGCGTCCTTAGGGACTGGTAAAGCGCTATACAAATACAGGCCATTTACCATTTAACAGGGCGTGGTCTGCTGAACACGGGATACACACATGCACGCACACATATACACTGAAATGCACCAACAACCTCCCTCCTCCGAATACAACGCTTACCTCCCATCTGATGTGGACAGCGGATCAGCTGGAGGTGCAATCGGAGATTTCAGCTGTACACACTGGAATACTCTCCCATGTTGCTTGTCTGTGTTTTATTGTGTTATTATTATGATATTATTATGATATCTGTGCATTCCTGGATTATCCTTTTGTGTTACATATTTCCAAGGTTTTTTTCCCTTGCTACCTAGCCTGACCTGTCTCCCCAATGTGATGTTTGTGTATTGTATGTACAGTCAACAAGGTCTGTCATCTCGGTTGTGGCAAATAAAGGCCCTCTCTCATCTCATCTCATATCAACTAGCTAACATTACACCCAACAGCTAAAACATTAGCACTAAAGACCTTCACAGAATATATCACGATAGACATACAAATAACATAATTTCAGTTTGATGAGTTTAACTGCAAAGCAGATAATGCTATTAGAAATTGAAATAAAAAAAAATTTTAAATTACTTTTGGCACACAAATTACTTTTTTTCTTCTTAAAATGTCCATGTTTGCCAAAATGTGCTGATTTTTCACATGTAATAGAAGGACTGAATTTGGCATGTACAGGATGAATCACATCATTTGAAATTTAGCTCTGATTGGAGAAATTGGAAGTGTTACAACTGACCCACATTACGGTCTCCCCTACTATTGAAATCCTTTTCTTGCCTATGGAGAAATTTATCCACTTGTATTTTCTGAATGAGCAAAATATGATTTTTGATAAATATATTTAGAAAACTATTTTCACCTTCACATGTTAAATGAATAATTCTGAGTTTTCTAATAAAACATTGCTCAAAGTTTCTTTTTTGTTAACTAAAGAAATATTTTAGGCATCAGCTGTTCTAACCGTTTCCTCCTAACAGCTGACTGTAACGGTGAGAATTCCTCAGATTCTCGTTTAGACAAATTGTTTTTTCACATAATCTTATTATTCTAGAAATTATTTTAATTTCTCTCGTTTGTCTTTAGAGAAAGCCTTTTCCTTTTTAAAAATTTCTGATATCAAATTTCATTTCCCTGAAAACTCTTAAATAGTTTTGCTTGTTAATAAGTCTCAGGGCTTAACTTTGGATTAATTTCGTTTCCAACAGTCTTTATTCTGAATTTGTCCAAATAATTTTAAATCAGTTTTAAATGGACTGCTTTATGGTCTGTCAGGACTGTTGTTTCTGTCCTCATTGCGTTTTTCCAGAGTCACGTTTTATTTGAAATTAAATTTGTCGACTCATTTCAGGTTTTCTGGATTTTCCTCAGTTAATGTATTTATTTTATTTTTGCTGGTTTATTGTGACTTCGCAGTATTAGTTTTCTTCTTATTTGGTTTCTCTTTAATGTTTTATGCTTTGGCCGAAGGGTCTCTATTCTAATTCTAGTCGTTTGTTTTTGTTGTGCCCGCTTCACCCTGCAGGGGGCAGCCGCGGCTCAGATTACGCCTTAAAGCGGAACCTTTCTTTCCGTGTTGTGTTTCCTCAGGAGCGTTAACAGCTGTGACCAGCAGACGGCAGGGAGTGGAGGGGGTGTGGATCAATTATTGCTCAGTTATCGATCTCAGCGCCGTGAGGTCCATGATGCAGTGCGGCTGGCCCCTCATGGGTCCGCTCAGGTGGCTTCACTACGTCAACAAAGAGGTGAAGGTGAGAGCGGGAAAAGGCGAGGAGCACCGCGGCTGGCTGCTGAGCGTGGACCCGGTGTCCGCCAGGTAACGCGCACGTGGAGCCTAATTTGTAAATCGAACAGCTGATCATGACAAACGAGTTGAGTTTTTTCAGCCGTTTCCTGTGAACTTTGACCTTAACTCGTTTTTTCTGCATTCCGGGTATTTGACTGATCAGGAGTCACGTGGCTCTGACCCTTGTCTTCCTGTGCCCTGCAGTGTGGTCCTGGTGTCCTTCGGTGAGGCGGTGGCGGTGCGGGTGGTGATGGGTCACGCCGTGGAGGCGGTGGAGGTCCTGCGAGCGGCTGATGATGAGACGGCGAAGCGTCTGCGGTCGGTCTTCCTTCCCCCGCCGTCCCCTTGCCTGGACCCCAAGGAGCTGCGTCAGCGGAGAGATGCCTTGCGGCAGTGGCTGCAGGAGAACCGGATCCCCGTGGAGGAGGAGGGGAGGAGCTGAAAGTGGCGGGCGTCCTGACGATTGCTGCGCCCTATAGTGGCCAGGACTGCAGGAGCTCCAACCAGATCATCCTGGACCGGATCCAGAGACTCGTCGGGATCCAGGACTGTACCAATCAGAGGTTGCCACTCTGAGCTGGGCCAATCACCAGGTTAGTTTGTTGTTTGAGCCCCGCCCTTTTGTCATTTGCCGATGTAATCTAAATAAAAGGAGTTTATAAGTGACTCAATTCCTGTAAAACTCACCTGTCCCACAGACTGACGAGTCACCGATCGCCATGATTAGTTATGTCAGAGTCGGTTTTAAATATGTGCATACTTTTAAAAGATAAACGGGTTTTATTTTGAAGGAGTGACAGGCACAATTTCATTTCAGGTGAGAAGAGACCTGCAGCAACCACGAAGAGCCAGGAAATCAGAGCGCTGGCTCAGCTGGGGTCACCCAGGGTCAGGGTGTGCACGGGCGGATTTCAGTTTCTGTTGTCAGACTCCAGTAATCAATAATTATTGATCTGCTGTAATCAGTCACACCTGAATGTTGCTGATGTGATTGAACATCACCTGACTCACCTGCATCAGTATCCGGTGTCTCCGGTCTGTCCTCTGAGGAGAACTGAGCTCTGCTCTTTATTTGCCCATTGCCATGGTGACACCTGCGCCTGTGGGAATGACTTGCTGCAGACTGATTCCTGGAGCGTTTTTGGAAATGTTTCTTTGTTGCAAAGTTTCACGTCGTTTCATACTTTGCAACAAAAATTCAGACTTGAGTCAAACTTTAACCCCAAGCTTTGATCTTTGTCAGTTTCAGTAAACATGGGGATGAAACGTCCACCGAATCATCTAATCACTGTAAATAAACTGTAAGGTAATTATTGTATCTATGGTAACAAGACACCCATCTCTCCATGCATTTATTTCAATATGCTCCGCTTGGTTTTGTTTGTTGAATTCAGAGCAGAGAAACACCTGTATCCTGGGGCTTTGTGTGTGTTCACATTGTCAATAAAGTTCATTGAAACCAGCCCAGAGTGAGCTCGAGGTCACAGCCCAGCGCCACCTAATCTGCTCTTTAAGTGATGACATGATGAATCCTGCTTCCTGGCCCAAACATTTATTTAGGGTGTTGTGTTTTTAACATGTTTTAATGTTTTGTATCTTGTTCTATTTAATCTGAACAAGCCCCTAAAAACAGTCAGTGATCACTGTCGGCCTCTCTCGGTTTTTATTACCACTGTTCATTTTAAAGCTCAGTTTTTAAAACCTTACGCTGTAACTACAGCCCAGCCCATGCAGCAGTATATGAATGACTAACCTGGTATTGTGGATGGATTATCTCAGTTGTTCTCCTGACTGAAGTTTGGTCCGTTTACAGCATCCTGCCATGCGATTGCATTTGTCCCTAACCATCGGGAACCCTCACGTTAACTTTTATCGAGTGGAAAAAAGTTAGCGTTCATCCTCCAGCTTCACTGTGTTTATGTTATGCTAACATAGCTGTGTCGCTAGTGATCACGTAGCACATCATTATATAGCAGCTAGCCCAACTTCAGTAACCCTACAAACGTCACTGCTGTTTAGTTTTGTCTTCATTGATGTTGGAAGTGATAGCAGAGCTGTACGTTTGAATGTTTCAGAAATCTCTCAGTCAGAACATGCTATATCATGTTTAGGTGGAAGCTAGCGAGCTAACTTCTAACTCTGTTAAATTTAATAAACTCTATTTTCATGGATGCCTGGATGTTAAACTTAATAGTTACACCTGGTAAAGCAGCAACGCTGATCATTTTATTAAAGATGAAATAATTTAGACAGTTTGCAACTCTCAGTGATGTCACAGTGTTCGTTTGACTTTGGGACCAGAAGCGGAGTTTGGACCCAGACAGGGTTAATGATGTCAGACTTAAAGACCACCCACTGCTGCAGGGGCAGTAGATGTGGAGGAGCCCACCTACAACCACCTCAATCTCCTCCTGTCACCACAAACAGCCACAGCTCAGCTTCTGCAGCACCATCTGCTTCATAGGAGGTGGAGGAGGTGCTTCATCACATTAGGATGTGAGGTCGACAGGATGAGGTCACCGCTGCTGTTGATCGATCAGTGATCAGAAAATAGTCCATTGTGTTGAGGTGTCTGATTTTACCTGATCAAAGCAGGGTGATCGTGCTTATTGATCATTCAGGGACTTTATTGGTGTCGTTTCAAATGTACAAACTTTATTTAGAGTTTCTCATTAACAAACAGGAAGTGGACTCTCAGAGGTCACTTATGGAGGCGGAGCTTCACACAGCGTGGAGCTGAGAGCTAGTAGACTCGCCTGCTTAGCAATGATGAGGGCAAAGGTCACAGAAAATGGTGAGGAAGCCAACTATGTGCCTACAGGCTTTATTTTGAAAATCTTAAGGAAACGCCTCTCACTTCTTAAAGAGAGAGAAACCATCTTACCTTCATCATTACACCTGGATCAGGCTCCACCCTTTTAACCTGCTCAAGGTGATCGCCCCAATTACAAGATGGTCCCCCCCCCCCCCCACGCTCAGCGCAGATGGTGCAGGCCCACTGAGCATGCTCAGCAGGTAAAATAAAGACGTGAATTCCAGGTTTCTTCGAGCTCAGTGAAAGAAATGTTTATTCCCTTGTTTTTGTTTACATCATTAATAATGACATCACCACCATCACCATCTTCTTCATCAGGTCCACCTGAACCACTGCAGTACCTGTGTGGCTCCAGGCCAGTACCTGAGGGTCTCGTCCCTCTGAGGTCTGAGCTCAGAGATTTTCAGAATAAGAGCACATTTTTGTTTTACAGTCAGTCTCAGTTCAAAGCAGTCGGAGCGTCCTGATTGGTCCATCACACATTTTTACCTCCTTCTGATCCAATCAGCTGTAGTGTTAGCTCCGTCTCCTCCACAGCCTGTCCAATCACCTGTCCCTGAACCTTCTGGATCTCCAGGCTCTCCAATCGCACAGAGGGCGTGTCCAACATGGGGGCATGTCCAACAGAATCCCTCTTGTATGTCTTCGGGGGGAGTTTGGGAACACTGTGGCGTGGAGGTACAGGGGGCCATCCAAGGTGAGGGGAGGAAGTGGGGGAGGGGTGGAGAAGGCAGGGGTAATTTCCTGGAGGTGGGGGTGACAGGAGCAGGGGGTGAGGAGGACAATGTGGTGGGGGTGGAGCAAATGGAGGTTGGGCCAGAGATGTTGGGGGGGAAGAAAGCCTGAGGCAGGAGGTCACAGCGGGGACGACCCTGAGGGGGGGGCAGGAGGTGCAAAGGGGAGCTGAGGGGCTCTCGTGGAGGCAGGGAGGGGGGCTGTCAGGCGGTGATGATGACAGTGACGAGTAACGAGAAGGGTGGAGCTTACAGGTGGGCTGACGAGGTGGAATGGCGGGGGGCTGTCCAGCTTTGACAGCATCTGTGAGGGAGAAAGGGGGAGGGGTCAAACGTCACATTCAAATTAACCTTTATCAAGATTAATTTGAGGAGGCGCCTTCAGACAACAGCCCCGCCTCCTCTCAAACCACAGACCTTTGTTTACATTTACACCATAACAGGACGCCAACAGGTTGACACAGTAACACCTACACCCACAACAACAAGGTGGAAGCTACACGTCTGGGCTGGAAAAGCCACAGAACCACAGGAAACGCTCCTCCGGGTCTACAAAGTAACGGCTTGAAGCTAAAAACAGGTTCTAAGAATTTGGTGGTTCCTGCTCTGTGATACACAAAGAACAAAAGGAACCCTGAAAAGTTCTCGCAGTCCAAAAGCTCCTCAGGTTAAAGCAAAGAGGGTACCTTGGAGGGGGAAGACTCAGCAGGAGCCGACTCCGGTCGTCTGCGGGGAGGAACAGGAGGAGGAACGGGAACATCCTCAGAAGCCCGACTGAAGCTCACCATGGAGGAGACCGAAGAGGACCCTGAAAGCAGCCAGACAGATGCTGTTAGAACCAGGAGAACGAACAGGAGAATCACACAGCAGCCAGCAGGCAGATCGGTTTGTTGCTCGTTAACTTTACACTTTAAGTACTTCAGGGCTCCAGAGTGTGACCAACTTGGTTGCACATGTGACCTAATTTCTCAATGCTGTGACTAAAAAAAGCTGTTTGAGTAAAAAGTCTCTGTGTGGTCAACAACAGACACACATTATGCCCATATTGTGGTTTAAACCAATCAGAGATGGTCAGGGGCGGGACCTCTCTGATTGGCCGTGGTCCAGATATTCCTGTAGGCCTACGTGTGTACGTTTGAAAGTGTAGGTCGATAGAGAGAAGTGAGTAGGTTGAATAACGCGATTCATTAAATCCTGAATTGATATTTAAATATAAATGTATTTTGCCAGAAACACCAGAATCTCAGGTTGAAGCTCACAAAACTATTTCAACAACCACCAAACAGCTAAAACAGAAAATGAGAGCAGGTAAGCTGATTCCAAAAAAAGACGTAAACACAGAGCGGACCCGACGCATCAGAATCAGTGAGATGTCGGCTTTCTCACCCGACGGCACTTCACATTTGATAAACGTTGTCATGAATTCCCTCTGACTTTTGCTGTTTTGCTTCCACCACAATAAAAACTTCCTGCACAGCTCTCTCTCTCTCTCAGTGTACTTCAAGAACAGTTTCCCATCTCAAATGTCTGTTTTCTGCGTTATTCGTTCACACAAGTCACGTACAACCACTGTCGGCCACTGTGTATTTGTTTTTATCCCCCCCAAAAAATGACCTCTGACAACAAAGTCTCATTTCTGCTGTTCGATAGAGAATAAATGTAAACTTTTTAAAATGATGCCAAATTGCAAAACTCTCAGCTGTGTCTCTAATCAAACCTCTGTAACTTTGCTCTGCTTCCCTTCAGCAGCATCAGGTCATGTTCACATGTTGATTCATGGTTTTCTTCAGTTTTTGTTCTACTGCAGAATATTTTTAAGGTTATCTGCTATAAAAAGCCAGGCCAGGAAAACCTGCTTCATGTTTTTCAGGGTTCGTACGCTTTTTTCAGGGTCAAATTCAAGCACTTTTTAAGCACTTTCAAGGTCCATTTTTTAAGCTTTTCCAGCACACAGTTGCAGCAACTGTGACGTTCACTAGTAGAACTGACACACAAAACAAAACGACTACACTACACACTAACTACACAAGACAACACACTAACTTGAGACTCCAAACATGATAAACATCACAAATCTCTCACGTATCAAAACTCACTCTCTCTTTTTCCGTATCATTTTTTGATTGGTCGACATGGTACATTTTTCCACCAATAGGGAAGGAGTGTTTTTTCTTTTTTCACTCACAAGCAATGTTCCCTCTAATGTTTCATGTGTCTGAGCGAACACACAAACTCCCTGAGCGTCCCTTGGACCACTGTGAGCGACATCAGACGTGTGCACTGTGGTCACGCCAGCATCTAATCCATCCAAGTTACATGGTTTATTAAAATAATCAAATTACAGCATTTACATTTATGTTAGACTACTTTTAATTAACTGCTTTAGCCCACTTACAATGAAAATGTAAAAAATCTTGTTCATGACCAGTGTAGCATGTTAACACTATTGGAAGTAAAAATAACTTGAACTCCAATTTTGAAAACACAACTTTCTTTCTTTTCTTTTTTTTTTCATAAAGCTCTGACTTGTATTATGAGTCTGTGGTCTGGGAAAGAGTCCTGTAACTCTGTCTGCCAAATACAGTATATAATGACCAATGCTGGGCAATTAATTATATAGTTACTTCTTCAAAAAAGTAACTGAGTTTGGCAAACAACAAAGGTTTTTGCAGCTATTTTTTTTTTAATGCAGCCAAGGCGTTTTTAAATAAACATTTCAAACTATTTACAGAACAATCAGCTGTTCTGCATCAAATCTGATGCCACACAAATTATTTGTGCCACTCCAAAAATAATTTCTGTGCACTATGAGATAAAGTAGAACAACAGCCTGATACCTGCAGGCCTGACAACAGGAGATGTATCACTGCTGTAACACCTGTAACATTCAGCAGCCGCCTCATTGTTCTGACACACACAACAAAACTATTGACTACACTACACACTAACTACACACTAACTACACAAGATTTGCGCTAAACGTCTCAAATCTCTCACATCTCAGAACACCGCCGTCACTCCTAAAACTTCCCCGCTTCCTTAACAACTAAATGCCACGTTGCCATATCATTTTTTGATTGGTCGACATGGTACATTTCTCGACCAATAGGAAAGGGTGGAGGTTTTTTTGGTTTTGGTTTTGCTCACAGGCTTTCGAGCGTTTTCCTTATAAAACGCCGTTTTTACCGTTTCTTCCCGCAGTAAATATAAACAACGACAGTATTCAGGAAGAAAACCAAACATTGCAGATATTTTTATCATAACTCTGGTTTTACGTGGCCGATCAACACAATTTAAAAACTGGTATAAAGTCCACACTTTTCCGTCAATTGTTCCGTCTGTCCTGCTCACATCTCCAATGGTTGGACACGTTGTCATTAACGTGGCTTCACTGCACATCAGCCACGCCGCTTTGCTAGCTAAAACACCGGTGTCGGCACATAAGGACGCTGTCATAGCCTGTCAGCAACGTTGATTAGCTGCGCATATACGTGAATGTGAATCGCATCATTGGCTGGACTATAGGATAAGGTGGCATTGTTCTAATCCCATACAGGAGCAGCCAGTCACTTACTGACTAACACTGCAAAACAAAATTGTTAAAGTTTTCATTTTAATTTCAATTCAGGTTAGATTTTTTTTGTGTGCGCAACGCAGATTTCCTGTGCGCAGAGACCGTGCCAGCAGTGCGCAATTGCGCACGTGCGCAGCTTAGGGGGAACATTGCTCACAAGCAAAGCGTGTTTGCTAGCGCTCTCCATAAAAAACGCCGTTTTTACCGTTTCTTCCCGGAGTAAACGCCACTGTTTTATTCAGAAACCCCCCAAAAACATGGGTTTTACGTGACCTATCGACACAATTTAAAAACTGGTATATAGCTTGAAGTCCGCACGTTCGACCCAAGTTGAAATGGAGACTGGGTCCGTCGACCCCAGAGGGTTAATCAGAAAGCCTTAAGTTAGCTAGTTATGTATCGGGCTAATGTTTAAAGCTTTCACTTGAGTAAATTAACTCATATTACTGCTAAGTAATGTTAGCTAAGTTCACAGCATATTCCGTAATAGCGCTGCCATACTGCATCACACTCAGTGCATTTCAATCATTTCTCCAGCGAGTTTGGTAGCTAGCAAAATAATAACCATAATTTAAAAAAATAGCATGTGTAACGTTCGCGTACTGGAAAATTATTTACTAGGACTCACCTATCATGCGACTGGAGAACGCAAACTCCGCCATTGTTGTTTTCCATCAAACACTCATTAAAACAGCAACCTACAGGTATGTTAGCGCACTCATCCCCGACTGTCCGAGGGAGGGGCGGGGTCACATATTGAAACAGACCAAGGCAGCCCAGGCGGGGAAATTTTGCTTTTGCGTCTCATTTTATTTCTCTATCTGATAAGAAAACAATTCAATCAGATAGCTACTTATTGTGAATGAAATACAGTTACATTTTCAAGCACTTTTAAGCACCACATCTGAAATTCAAGCACTTTCCAAACCTTGAAAAGACGACATTAGAATTCAAGCATTTTCAAGGATTTCAAGCACCCGTACGAACCCTGGTTTTTGTTTTATTCTCAGTTACTTTGACACAAAGGCATCTGCTGTGATGTTCACACCTCTGATGAAGTCTCACATGTATCAGTACTGATAAATGATCAGAATTATATTTCTGACTGTCTGAGGCAAAATTTCCCAGATTCAAATCGAATCGAATCAATTCTAGAAATCAGTGACATCCTACTCATGATGCTGTAGAGGTGGTAGATGAAGACAGGTGTCCCAGGCCTGCCTGCCATGTTACCCTCAGCTGATTGAGGAACTTTCTAACTTTCCCTTCAGGATTCACTGTGACTGTGTGCATGGAAGAACAGCAGACAGAGCACCCATCCAAGCATGTCAGGTACTCAAAGACGAGTCCTGTTCCAGCGAACAGGTACGAGTGGAAGTGAACTCAGGTGAGCCAGACGGTACATCTCACCCTCGTCCCCAAAACCAGTTTACGGAGCCTGAGAGCGGCCTCCCAAGACCTCAGCCATCATGTGCTGCCTGAACCACGAGACGCTGGAGTCCAACTGTATCCAGATGGAAAATGGACTCCAGTCTTTTTACAGCACGGCCGGTGCAGAGACAGTAAAACAACAACAGCTGCCAGCTGACAGTTTCTATGGAGACAAACTAATACCATGGGTGTGATGTCATGCACAGGTGAGACACAACAGGAAGTCTAATCAATATCCTCTATACCAATGAGTAATCAATCACAATGCAACAGAAACCTGAAACAGACTGAGACAGGTGAGAGACAGACAGGTGTGATGTGTGGGGCGCAGGTGAGCTATGGAACAGGCGTACGGAGAGTCAGGAAGGTCATACTAACGTGGGCCGTGCGGCAGAGACACCACAGCAAAGATGCTGTCGCAGGCTGCAGGTGAAGAGGAGAAACACTGTGAGGAAGGGAGAGGAGGAAGAAGAGTGGTGACATCAACCTGCAGAGAGGAGACGCGAGGAGAGGAGGCGCGATTGGGGGGGGGGGAGCGCGAGGCAAGGAGGCGCGATGGTGGAGGCAAGCGTGAGGAGAGGAGGCGTGATGGTGGAGGCGAACGCGAGGCGAGAAGGCGCGATGGTGGAGGCGAACGCGAGGAGAGGAAGCGCGATGGTGGAGGCGAACGCGAGGAGAGGAAGCGCGATGGTGGAGGCGAGCGCGAAGAGTGGAGGCGCGATGGTGGGGAGGAGCGCGAAGAGTGGAGGCGCGATGGTGGAGGCGAGAGTGAGGAGAGAAGGCGTGATGGTGGGGAGGAGCGCGAGGAGAGGAGGCGCGATGGTGGAGGAGAGCATGAGAAGAGGAGGCATGATGGTGGAGGCGAGCGCAAGGAGACGAGGCGCGATGGTGGTGGCGAGCGTGAGGAGAGAAGGCGCACATGAGGAGAGGAGGCGCGATGATGGAGGCGAGCATGGTTAGACGCATGGAGAACGTCCTGAAGCGCAGCACGAGGGTGGAGCCAGCAGGTGAGACAGGGTGACCGCAGGTTGTCGCCGCCTCATTAAGACTAAGAGGCTTGCTTTGTGTCTGATTGGTCCTGCTGCTGGCGTGACCTGTCAGGGCCACACAGGTGGACACGCAGCCAACAGGAAGCCACAGTTCCAACCCAAAGACAGCCAATAGGGTTTGGTGGTCACATGTGTGGTCAATAATATTAGTGGGCAGGCTCAATGTCAGTGTAAGTGGGCGTGTCTTACTGGAGTGGAATGGGCTGCTGGGTCCTTGCGGCGAGTCGAATACGCTGCCCACATCTGTGGAGCTGGAGGCGGCGGAGGCAGGGGGCGGGGTCAGGGGGTACGGGGAGAGTTGGGGGCAGAGGCCGGCGTCCCCTCGGACTCGCTGTCCGGGATGCGGCTGTAGCTGATCTTCCTGGGCTCGTTCTGCAGCGGCGTCGGGTGTCTCATGGTGCCGGGTCGGGCCGAAGTGGGTCGGATCCCCGGAGACTTCAGAGGATAGGTGTACTTCTTCGCCTGCAGCAGGTGAGTTGGTTCGTGTCATACACGTCACACGTAATGCAACACGTAACATGACAAGATGCCACCATGCTTGTACTTACAAATCGAGGAGCCGATCGGAGCTGCCGAGGTTCGATCTCCAGAGACTTGTGGAAGAGATAATCACTGAAGTCCTTCTCCGACAGGTCGCCCATTGGGTTCAGGTTCTCAAAGAACTTCTGCTCCACAAAGACAAAACAGATACACGTCAACAACAAAAGACCACGCTCCAACCGCTGCTCCAACCACATTTCATTGGCTCCCTGTTAAATCTAGAATTCAAAATCCTGCTCCTCACATACAAGGTCTTAAATAATCAGGCCCCATCTTATCTTAATGACCTTGTAGTACCATATCACCCTATTAGAGCACTTCGCTCTCACACTGCAGGCCTACTTGTTGTTCCTAGAGTATTTAAAAGTAGAATGGGAGGCAGAGCCTTCAGTTTTCAGGCCCCTCTTCTGTGGAACCAGCTTCCAGTTTGGATTCGGGAGACAGACACTATCTCTACTTTCAAGATTAGGCTTCAAACTTTCCTTTTTGCTAAAGCATATAGTTAGGGCTGGACCAGGTGACCCTGAATCCTCCCTTAGTTATGCTGCAATAGATGTAGGCTGCCGGGGATTCCCATGATGCACTGGGTGTTTCTTCTTCACTCTGCATTGAATCATATCTGTTCTTAATCTCTGTCTCTCTTCCACAGCATGTCTTTATCCTGTCTTCCTTCTCTCACCTTAACTGGTCGCAGCAGATGGCCAAGCCCCTCCCTGAGCCTGGTTCTGCCGGAGGTTTCTTCCTGTTGAAAGGGAGTTTTTCCTTCCCACTGTCGCCAAAGTGCTTGCTCATAGGGGGGTCATATGATTGTTGGGTTTTTCTCTGTTTTCTACTGTATGATTGGAGGGTCTACCTTGAGGCGACTGTAGTTGTAATTTATATAAAACACCAGAACAGAGCAGCCAGTAATTTATTTACATTTGACTCGCTCATCAACAGCTCACCGTGTCTCCCTTTTTGTAACCTGATTGTACTTCGCACATTTGTTGTTTTCTTTTGTGTGTAAACAGGAAGTGAGGGTGTGTGTCCTCACTCTGATGTCGCCCTCCACCCGCAGACAGTACGGCTGGTTCTGGTACTGCTGGATCTCTCCGGTGATCTCGGCCACTTTCCGTCTCTTGCTGAAGTTGATCAGATCTTTGCCGTGTCTGTGCAGGAAGTCGGGGTTTCCCTCCTCCGTTTTCAGGATGTTGGTCAGGTAGATTCCTGTCTCACACACACACACACACACACACACACACACACACACAGTTATTTGACCTTTGAGCTGCATAGTTATCCCTTAGAGATAGGTGAGAATTGAATCATTGATAAATTGATTGACTGATAATACTTATAATCCCAAGGGAAATCATACCAAAGAAGGGGACGCAGGGGGGGTTGATGGAGCGCAGTTTAGCCAGGTACTTCTTGTAGTGGTCCTCGCTGAGCTCATGAGCGTCCTCCAGGATTTTTCTCTGACGACTCGGAATTTGCTGCAACCATAAACCGACAGACCCATTTCTTCTTCTTCAAACACATGATGACACTCACATTCTGTGTCAGCAGATTAAACTCAGATCCTTCTGGTGTCAAAGACGTTCGTGGTCATTATTACCTCAAAGGTGTGATCCAGTCTGTACACGGGTGCAGAGTTCATGGCGCTGACGACCTCTAGGACGCCATTGAAATTGTTGAGCTCCTGAAACACCTGCAGGATTTCGATAATCCGAGAAAAGACGGCGACGCGTTCCTCCAGGTTCTCCGTCTCTATGATACACCTGCAGAGAAAGTACCGCTGACATCAGCCTGACTTACTTATGGAGTTTAGTTACTGCAGACTAAACCCCGCCCCCCGTGATGCCAAAGTAAGGCTTACTTTTCAAACCACAGGGTGAGGTTGGTGGTGTGTCGGATCATCCGTAACAGGTTGGGCGAGTGGATCTCTTTGTCCTCTTTGGTCCAGACGCTGCCGACCAGCTCAGACGGTTGCACCGCCCTGCAGGTGGAGGTCAGCGGTTAGATGGCAGTGGGACAGGTGTCAGACTGGTGCAAGACAGGCGCAGGGCGGGATGTTACCTGTAAAAGTCAGACTCGAGCAGGGTGAGCTGGCGGGCGATTTCGATGGGGTGCAGGGTCATAAGGTCGAAGTGCTCAGTGTCTCCGGGTTTGCAGATGTGCCATTCGATGGGAGGAGGGGAATTCTGGAAGGTGATGCTGTGACTGGGCACGCTCACCTGGACCTGCTTCTTCCTTTGGATGATCTTGGTGATTGACTCCACCCACTTCTTCATCGCCTTACCTGCGACACATGACGTAATTTCCTTGCTACAGCTGTTACACATTTACACTGACTAGAAGCTCTTATGTTTTCATGTTCAATTTTATCTTGTAAGAAAAGAATAGCTGACCTTTTTAAAACTGTGATTTTTGAAAAATCATTATCGTCTGTGCTCCACCTTTCTGAACACCTGTATGTACCTTTGACTGAAGCGATGAAGTCCTCCATCTCGCTCAGAAGGAGAGGGTCTCTCTCAAAATCATAGAAGTGATGTTCAACCCAGTGGCGACAAACATTCAACACTCTGCAGGAGGACGAGGAGGACGAGGACATTACTAAATTAAAGTCACATCAGACTTTTTCGATTTAATCCAAACTCGAGCAGAATGTAAACAAAACTCAGAACAGGTGTGAGCGGGTGTGACTCTTGTAGCAGGAGGAGCGCTCCCTACCTGAGCTGAACAGGTTGGACAAACTCTTTCCGGAACCGTTTGAGTTCAGCGCTGGGTGGCTGTTCTCCTCCCTCCGTCTGATTGGCGTCGGCCGGCTTTGGCTCCGGGATCTCAAACCTGAAAACATCAACATCACAGAGCTGAGAGCAGCAGCACACCTGTTGAGATCAACAGGTGCGCTACTGCTGTGACCTCCCCACAGTCCACAAGGGGGCAGGAATATCGTCAAAATTCAGCCCATTGAAAGATGGTTTCCATTCCCAAAATGGAGAAAACTGGAACCATTAACAGAAGACCTCTGCTCCTCCTCCACAGCCCTGCTCCTCACTCTTTATTTGCTCCGATTGTCTGTGAAGGTTCTCAGTCCTCCAGGTCATCGTCGTCTAAGGAGCTTGGAAAGAAAAGAGTCTGGACTTCTTTTTTTTAAAGATTTAATTTAATTATTACATTTTAAAAACCAAAGCTTCATCATTGAAGGTGTACCAATTGATAATGTGAGTGAAAACAAATTTTTGGGAGTCATAATTGATAACAAAATTTCATGGAAACCCCACGTCAGACATATAAAAACCAAAATTTCCAGAAGCCTCGCAGTTTTGAACAAAGTGAAACCATACCTTGATAAAGATGCACTTCGTACTCTGTACTGTACTCTGGTTCTTCCATATTTCACATATTGTGTGGAAGTGTGGGGAAACACATATAAAAATACAACTAATCCATTAGTTACAGTACAGAAACGAGCACTGCGTATTATTCACAAGGCTGGTTATCTAGATCATACTCACAAACTCTTTCTTCAGGCAAAGTTACTTAAATTCCAGGATCTGGTTAATTACAATACAACCATAATCTTATACAAAGCTTTTAATAAACTTCTACCTGCAAATTTACAAACTATATTTGAAATTCGAGAAAGAGGTTATAATGTGAGAGGCTTCGGAAAATTCAAATTACCCAGAATTCGAACAACCCGTAAAGGTTTTTGTGTGTCTGTATGTGGTGTGAAAATCTGGAACAGTCTGAGTTTACAACTGAAACAATGCAAAAATATTCATAGATTTAAATTCCTCTACAAACAGTTGGTCTGGTCACAGTATACTCAATAATGGTGTTAGTGTGCTCTGTAATGTCTTTTCTCTTACCATTGCTGGTATATATTCAAAAAAAAAAAAAAAAAAGTGTGCGTGTATGTATGTACATATATGTCCATGTGTGTGTAGATATATATGTACGTATGTATATGTATGATGCTTTGCAACGATGGGCGTAGCTGTGGGAAGCTTATTGTTTTTGTTGATGAGTGAGTATAGGGGTGGGATTTAATAAGTTTTCTTCATCCCACTCCTTTTCAGGTAATTTTTGTTTGTTTTTTTTTGTTTTGTGCACTTTATGTTCAACATATGTATTTTGTTGTGCCTGAAATGAACAAATAAATGAAATGAATGAAATGAATGAAAGCTCTTACGGAATAATTATGGCACAAAGTAAATATCTACACCTCGTTATAATATGATAAGTTATTGTGACTACAGGAACACACAGGTGTATATTCTTGTATCCGTGCCATTCCAGGATAATTTCATCTGGACTTCTTTAAGTTGCTTGAAGTTTCATCCCAGAAGCTTCTTCAGTTCTGAGACCAGATGGTGGAGAGTCCCAAATTTAAGCCCTATGGGAGTGTGCCCCAAGAGGGTCATGGACCCCCTATTGATCCTCTACATAATCACACGAGCATCCAGGTCATCGTAGACCCCTAACCCCTGTGAAAACAGGTGTGGGTAACAATCAGCCAAGGTTTCAGGTGAACTCATTGTGAAACCTAGCCCCACTCTATCATGTGCCTTACTGAGGTCAGAAGGCCCAGTATGTGAGTGGGCGTTAAGGCGTCTGGGAAGGATCTCAGACTGGATTATAGATGGCAGACAGTTGGTGTGGTAAGCCCCGCCCTCTGTTTAAAGATGGTCATTCACAGTGGACATGGACGCTTCTTTCACTCCAAAAGAAGAAAAAAGAGGCGTGAAAGAAGCAGCTATGTCCACTTCTTCGTCTTTCCACACTCACACCTGTTTTCACACCTTGGCTCATGTGATCAGGCAGATGATCAATAGTGGGTCCAGGACCCTCTTGGGGCACACTCCCATAGGGCTTAAATCTGGGACTCCCCACCAATCTGGTCTCAGAACTGAATTCAATTCAATTCAATTTTGTTTATATAGCGCCAAATCACAACAAGAGTCGCCTCAAGGCGCTTTATATTGTACAGTACTGAAGAACCGAAGAAGCTTCTGGGATGAAACATCTTCAAGGAACTTAAACAAGTCCAGACGCTTTTCTGTCCGAGCTCCTTCAATGTGCTCCGATTGGTTCTCCACACTCATATGAAATTGCGTGTAAACAATATGTGTTGCTAGGCAACCAGACATGACCTGAGGTGTACAAATGAGCCCGTCTGCTGTATATATGGTTCTATTTGTTTAAATGATAAATACTCACCTCTCTATGAGCAGGTCCAGCAGCTCCCGAGGTTTGCAGAACGATCTGTAGGTGGTCAGAAAAGTCCGGACAAAGTTTGGATCTGAAGGAAAAAGCACGAGCTGATTAGTGAGGGATCAGATCAATCAGCCTCTACACCAGGGGAACTCCAGGCCTCGAGGGCCGGTGTCCTGCAGCTTTTAGATCTCACCCTGGGTCAACACACCTGAATCACATGATTAGTTCATTAGCAGGCCTCTGGAGAACTTGGAGATGTGCTGAGGAGGTCATTTAGCCGTTTAAATCAGCTGACATGTCTAAAGCCTGCAGGACACCGGCCCACCCCTGAGCTCCACCTTAAGCCACTACACCTGTACTCATCATGTTCTCATTTTCAGATATATGACACAGTCGGTGCCCACATCGCCCCCAAGTCTCACCTCGCCGCCACGAGAGCGTTGAAACTCAAGCTACAGGTCAGGAAACTAAAACAGCAGAAGTACGGCATCTCACATGTGTGACATCACACCTCACCTGCGTACATGTGGAAGGTGAGTCTCTCGATCAGCTTCAGGACAGTCCCCGCCTTGATGATGGGAATGCCGGACTTGGACTGGACGTTCTCCTCGAACACGACGTTCTCCTCGGAGTCGGGCTCGGCAAAGCGGTACACCTCGGCACCGGGGAGTCTCATCTGCTCTTCCTTCTCCTCCTGCAGCATGGCGGTGTCCAGCATGCGCTCCAGCGTGCTGCGGTACTGCAGCGAGATCAGCGCCGCCATCCAGCCATTCTTCTCCTCTGCAGACTTGGCGGCGAACACCACGCTGTTGCCGTCTTTCAGGATGATCTCGAAGGCGTGGCGGTACTCGCCCTCCTTGTCATCTTTGTCGTTGATCTGAACCTTGCGCATGAAGAACTTTTCTTTGAGACGGTACTCTGCGGTGGAACTGGCGCCAGGCAGTCGCGGCGGGCCATGATTAGACTTGCAGCAGATCATCAGGCCGTCGAACAGGAAGATGTGGCGTTCGTGTTTGGCGCCGACGCGGGTCAAGGTACCCTCCATGATGAACTCATTGCAGCACTGGCCAATGTCCTTCCCCTCCCAGCCGTCGATGTTCTTTTGGATCTCGTTCATCTTCTTGATGGCGAGGTGCTTACCCTTCATCTGGTGGCAGTAGAAACGGCACGCCGACTCGCTGCACACCGCCACGCAGGAGCGAGAATATGGAGAAGAAGAAGAAAAAGAGTTAGTGAGGAGGACGGAGAGAGCCAGAGGGGGCGGGTCTCTGTGTGATTTCAGTGAGAATCACATTTAAGGAAATCACGGGACTTTCACAATAAAAGCAGCAGCTGTACAGCAGCTCTTGAAGTTATGAGCTAAGGTGAGAGTTGCACGTTTCACTTCCTGTCAGCTGCTGCTTTCTTCCTGTGCATCACACAGACATACGTGATCAACATTTTTGATCAGCTACCGATTGCTAGATTATTGGAAGTTAGTTCACTGCTAACACAGCTGCTCACTCATCATTGGGTTGGTTTTCTAGACACGCATGTGACGTCAGGGTAAGTGCCAATTGGCCGAGGAGGTCAGACTTTGTACAAACCAGCAAAGCTGCAGCGACAACAGGAAGTGAGGTCACAGCAGGCCGACTCAGACCTCAGCTGGGACAAACCGCCACGCTGTGACAGAGACACAGTGACATCATCATTAATGAGCACGTGTATTATCAATGGCAGTACTGGGTTTCTGATCAACGTGTGAAAAACACAAATGTGATGGCATCAGGGTGTGACCCCTGCAGGCGTGAGACAGCAGCGCTGATCAGATGCATTGATGACCCAGCAGGTCTGATCGATTGGACGACCTGAGAGTGGACGGACTGCTGCTTTATTCGCTGAGCCTGTTGTTCCTGCGAGCTGCTCACTAATCACATTACAGCCTAAACCCCCGAGGTATGTGGAGGCGGGGCTTCACTGGGCTGCACCAGCATCTCGACCACATTTACTTCCCTCGCCACAACAGGGCCTGCCTCCAACACCAGGCGTTTACCTACTGATATTTATCTGCCCCTACCAGTGACCATCCGTATAACGCTGAACCCATTGGCCAGCACCGGCCTTCATCTGCCACCATCGGCTTTCATGCATATCTACCCTGTGTCACCCTCTCTACCCCACGCCATCCACCTGCCTCCATCCACTTGTCCTTAGTCATTCATTAACAGCCTTATCTACATGATTTGTGCAAGGATCCATCCAGCTGTGACTTTCAGCTTTAATAAGACGTTTAAAAAAAGTAGAGCATTAAAAAAAGCTTTAAAATATAAACTCGTCAGTTTCATTTGTCACAGAGTAATGAGCGCCTCACCTGAGCACCAAGCACGTCACCCAGTTAGCTCTGAACATGGCAGCAAGTGCTAAACTGTCGATGACTAAAACCTGACGCCTGCACTTAAGTCTCAGTGGGACAGATTTAAAAATCTGTTGTTCAGAGTTATGAAATACATCTTTGTCTAACCAGCAATGGATCCAACTGCACCACCAACCTCCATCTCCCTCCACCGCGGATGATCTGATATCGTCGTGTTGGTGTTGTTCCCAGATCAACATAGTAAATGTTGTTCCAGGATCAACATTGGAAGCGACCAATCAGAATGTTGTGACGTTATTCTTTTGCGCGCCAAGCCATTCGTGCATTTATGAAATTCCAATGTTGCAAGGACAATATCAATTCTGCTTAGCGTTTATTAAAGGGTTGGGGTCAGGGTCAGGGTCCGCTGATCGGCAGACAGAGGCGGTTTCTCGCAGCTTAAGTACAGTTTTTTGTTTTACGGCGGTTTTTCCCGAAGTCGCAAAAGTATGACGTCACAACATTCTGATTGGTCACTTCCAATGTTGATCCTGGAACAACATTTACTATGTTGATCTGGGAACAACACCAACACGACGATATCAGATCGTGCCTCCACCGCCTCCACCTGCCTCACAGGCTGATATAAATCTTTTCCAGTTTGTTTCTCTGTGAGCTACGGAAGCTCTTCTGTAACTTGTCAGTGAGGAGATGGAGGACGGCGGTCTTCGCCATATTCAGGTCAGTTTATCAGCCAGACAGGTGGTGCTCAGCCACAAAGGGAAACACCTCCACCTCCTCAGAGTTACGGTGGAATGAAAACTTCTGTCCTCTGACCAATCAGAAACAGAGATTCGGACGCCGTTTCCTGCGGGCTATGGAGAAGAGGGAGCATGCAGCATGCAGTTCAAAGCAGCATCCCTGCTGGTGGGCGGGGCATCAGTTTAACCACACTTCCATTACATTTCTCTTTTCATCATTTGTTCTGAGCTGATGCTGAACGCTCCACGTCTCAGAGACTTAAAACCAACCAAATCCCCTCGTTAGCTGTTGGCTCCTTAGCATCGACTGCTACAAACAAAAACACTTTAACAGGTCGTATCTGAGCCACCGCTTTTCTCCATTTTACCTCCACCGCTCTTTGTCTACCACCATCATGCCTGCAGGAAAACACAGAGAGAACAAAGAGAGGTCACCTACGTCCTCATGTCCACCTGCCAGTCATCCGACCGTGGATCCTCCGCCCGCTTGTTCGTCGTTCAGTGTAATAAAGGAGAAACTTTACTGAGCGGGCGGCAGCAGCAGCTTTCCCCCCCCTCTCTCTCTCTGAGCTCTTTTCTTTCTAACAGAGAACAATAAGCTGCCCTCGCGCTTACGCCACTTCCTCCAAACACCACCACCACCCCCCACCGGCGACCCTAACGAACCCTCCCCTCCCCATCCTGCTCTATTTTGGTCCAAAGGGAAACGCAGAGGATGGGCGGAGTCCCACCCACAGTGTTTGTGCAGAGTGCGAGCTGCTGCCGAGTGCCAGGCAGTTACAGCTGAACTTGGCTGGTTCTGGTTCTGTCCTGGTTCCGCTCCGCAAGATCTCACACTCAGGTGTGAAGGCTGACTCTTTGCCATGAACAGGTAAAGGAGCAGTCCTCATGTGGTCTACACGCCTGACGCTGATTATTAGTTATTGATGAACAGGTAAAGATCAATAACCTCCTGTCGGTCACAAGGTTCTTATTATCATTTCTACTCATGCCGTCTGCCCGTCCATCAGCCACGTGTGTGTCTGTGTGCGTGCAGGTGTGCGTACCTGAGCCTCCTCTTGGCCAGGCTCCTGGAGCAGATCCTCTCCATGCTGCTCTGCAGGTTGAGCAGAGCCGTGATGGCCTGTTTCAGACACTCTTTATCCTCGTCATCCTGACTCTTCTCCTCCAGTTGCTGTGGAAACAGAGGGGGGAGGGGCTAACTACCTCCATCAGACAGAGAACCAAGAACAAAACCTGTGCTGTCCAATCAGAGTCCAGGACCCTCTCTGCCCCCCTGTGAGCCCTCAGCTGTGAAATAATCTGCACTACATGACTGGAGGTATTTCAGGGATTTGCCCTCAGAGGAGCAAAGCAGCTTACGGCCGCAGTGGAAAGTCCCAGACCTGGACCGGCTCCACGGGAGACGGGCGTGTGCCATCACTGGACCTGACTGGGTTCACCTGGGACCAGTTTCATGTGCACAGCCACTGCCGGCCTGCAGGGAACGCTCCATGGCGGGATACTGCTGCGTCATAAGGCGGTGCTATGACCAGGTGTGATACAGGTATAGTGTGTGTATAATGCAGGTTTGTTACAGGTGCGTTACTGGTGCACTTGTGTGTTGAATCTCTAGCCCTCGGCATCATCTCTGTTGATCTCTGCGGGTGGAAGCATGCAGAAACGCGCAGCAGGATTTAACACACACGTACAAACATCACTGTCAGGAGACTCACCTTGAGGATCTCGAACAGGTGCAGGCAGTGGTAAACAGGTGTGAGCAGCAGCCTGGGCAGAACGTACTGAACGGCCTCTTTAAAGCCCTCGCAGATGGACTGCAGACAGACAGACAGACAGACAGACGCTTTATCATCAGCTGTCACGTGACCCGCCACACACGCCGATCTCTATCAACACGTTGCACACCTGAGCAGAGGTTCGTCTCACATGAAAATGAGCTGACGGTGCACCTGCTCGTCTGTTTGTCTTATGACATCAGAGGAAAGGTGGCTCTGACTGTGAAAGCACTCGCTCATTGGCTAGCGACTTGTGATTGATAAGTCGTTAGCCAACGAATGTGCAGGAAACACTACAGGCTTTATTTTTTTATTTAACTGATCCCAGAACCTCAGAGCAAAGAGGTCAAAGGTCAGAAAGGTCTGCTTTCACCTTCTCTGACAGAACCATTGTAATCAGAGTACTGGCCTCACCTGCAGGTGGAAGGAAGCTCCAGGTTTGGACACCTGACTGAGGAAGTGTTCGTGGAAGCCAGAGCGCAGGATGTCCTGAGCGTACGTCTCATACGGGTCGAAAGCCAACTCCTGCCAATCAAACCTCACGTCAAATTCTAAAGCAGACGACCGATCGATCAAACGATCAATCGCACAGGCGTACAGACCTCAGCCAGGTCCTCGAAGCAGCTCCCCACCAGAGGATGAGGACTTCCCTCACCGGTCATCTCCACCGTGTCTTCAATCAGACCGAGCAGCTTCACCGTTACCTCGTGGATATCCAGGATCCGACTGAAGATGCTGTCCACATCCTGCAATCGATCAGAGACTCATCAATTACACCAACTCGAGAATGTCACGGATCAAACACATCACCGTCACTCAAAACAGTGTACAGATCTCATTTATCACCAATCACCAGACCAGTTAGTGATGTCACCGGTGGACGTACATGCTGGGAGAAGAGCATGGAGTTGGAGTTGAAGGGCTCCCTGAATACCCTGATGATCAGGTTGAGCTGCCTCAGGTACTGCCGACAGTCCGCCATGAAGCTCTTCACCAGCTCGTAGTAACTCTGCTCCTCATTGGCTGATGGCTCCTCATCCATTAGCGGGAAGCCGCTGATGTCCTCCTCGTCCTGGTGGAACATGTTCATCAACACCTGCACAGCAACACACAGACCTACAGGTGAGACACGCAGAGCTTAAAGGTTCCTCCAAACCATGAGACGGACTGAGCGGCTGCACGGTGTGGAGCTTTCTCGTGGACTGTGTTGTATTTTGCTGTGTGCGTGTGCGTGTGCGACCTTGTCGGCACACATGGCCACGGTGATATCCTGCTGGGAGATCTCATAGTGTCGAATGTTCCTCACGTAATTTCCCGCCAGCTTCAGGATGTCCGCAGAGATGTACTCCAGGACGGCGACCATGTACACGGACACCTGGTGGTCGATCTTATAGCCCAGCACCTCCTAAAGCGCAGCACCGTGGTGAACACACTGAAGGCATCATGGGAAATGTGTGTAAGCCCTATGATGAAGAAGTGTACCTTGAGCAGGGGATGGATCTTATCAACAGGCAGCGCCAGCGGGTTCCTCCTCCTCCTCTTCTCAATGGCGCTCTGAGCATCACTGAGTGCCCACTTATCGATCGGGTGAGGAAAACTCTTCTGCACGCGCTCCTGGAGAGAAAAGGGGCGGGTTCAGGACACGAAGTGGACTCAGGTAGCCTGCACACCTGGGCTGGGCCAATATGAACCAAACAACACCTGATCTGAGCAGGGCTGTGCGATATGACAAAACGAAAACATCTTTCATATCATATGCTATTGTTTGTTTCATGGTGACACAGAATCCACTGTTTATGGATGCGGGCACAGAGAATCCCAGCATGACCAGTTTAGACGAGGCAGAACCAGGTAGCTCCGAACAGAAGGACCAGTCCAAACAAATCCATGACCTTATTCCTAAACGAGGGCCGCCTCTGTAGCACGGACACGGTTTGGTTATGAAACGTCTGACACGGACCAGAAAACTGTACGATGTAAGTTCTGGCACAAACCGGCGCCCACCTCAGACTCAAACAGCACAAAGCTCTTCTCAGGTGACAGAGAGTGGAGAGAGTTTACGGACGAGAAGCAACAAAGAGCCGTCAGGTGCTCCAAACCAGCCTCAGACTCAAACGCTAGAACGGGCGTTTCCCCGCAGCACGCCGTGTAAGAAATACTCACAAAGAAAATGGCGGCCTTTACAACTTCTATCTAAAAGTAGATGGTTTCATGCATCGGTCAGAACACTCAGCTGAAAACACCTCACACAGGTCGAGTTACAGAAAAAGCACATTTAGTGACAGATAAGGTTATTGGGAGATAACCGGGTCATATCGCACGGCCCTAGATCTGATGTGGTGTCTGGGTTGAAGCCATGGGTATAGTTGATCACACGGCACAGCACACCTTTCCTGTGCTCTGAGTGAATGAAGGGAGCCAATAACCCGAGGTTATTCTGTCCATCACAGCTCGGTTACTGACGGATCTCTTGATTCAACTTATTTATATAATCACAGCAACAGTCACCCAAAAGCGCTTTACGCTGTAAGGTAAAGCGCAGTACAGAGAAAATTCTCTGTGAGCAGGCTGACGGTGGGAAGGAAAACCGTCCTTTCAACAGGGAGAAACCTGCCTAATGAGCTAATGATAAGCTCCGTCTGGCTTCACAAAAGTACCACAGAGTGGATTTTACAAACTGGAGACTCTGACTGTACTCGGGCGTTTCTGGAGAACCGCCTCCTGTCCTAAATCCTTGATGTCATCCAAGAACCTGAGTCACATCCATGATTCAGACGCTGAGCTGTGCTGTGGACGATGAGGAAAAACAAAGCAGTGCCATGACGACGTGACGCATCGGGTCAACTGACCCAAAGAAGAGGAGTGCGATGTTTAGTGAGGAGCAGGCTGGTGGATTCTGCACAAACCACAGATGAACCTGCGAGCAGCTCTGGGACCACTGAGGCGAGGAAGAACGAGTGCTGGGAACACGCAGGCGCACGATGAAGATGAAGTTATTGCCATCAACACTTCAGGAGACGTGGGCTGAAACGGTGCGTTCTATTACTCAGGTCCAGCTCAGGTAACGGCACCTGTGCGAAGATCAGCCCTCGGTGTTCACACCTGCTCGGCAACAATCACAAGGAACCGGGACGACGAGTGGAACGCAGTATCGGTCACAGTACTGACGAGTACTGGTATCGAGAGGTAGTACTGACTTACATCCTTACACCTGTCCAGGTGTGCAGTGCAGCCGGTCGGCAGCTGTGCTTTTCACTAGACCATCTGCTGCTCGGTCACATGACCAGCACTTACATGACATCATGTCCTGTCACATGATGCAGCCTGAGGGATCAGGTGACCTCTGTGAGCGCGATCAACGGATGGCACCTGTCACCAAACACACAGTACACACAGGATATGAGTCTGAGAAGCGGTCAGGGGTAAAAGACCAAAGGTCAGGGATCAAAGGTCAAAGGTCAAATATCAGGGATCAGGTTGAGGTTTGAAAACGCCAGCAGCATGGCGTTTTGTTTTTTTTCCCCAGACAGCACCTCGTTACGTCACCGCAGCTGCCGATCCCACCTCGGCCTCACAGTGATGTCATCATCAGGAACTCATGTCATTGGCTGTTCAGCTGCTTCCAGCTGACTTCTGACGCAAACATCAAAACTTTATTTAAATGTTAAAAATGACAGTAAACACAGAAAGAACCTGGTGTGCATTATTGTTAGCGTGCGTCCGTCTCACCTCGACGTCCTGGCACGTGCGTGGCTGAGCCTGACACAGCATACTGAGCAGCTGCAGGATCAGCTCCTCCACGTACTGCAGCGCCTCCTGCTGGGACACCAGGTTAGGATGTACCTGGTTCAGTACCTGCACACACACGCACACGCACATGCACACAGATCAGTCATAGCGTCACTGATAGCTCGTGGCTTCCTGACAGTTACTAATAAATATATGCTGGGCAGCTCATGCCTGCAAACTTTACAAACGTCTCAGCGTTCACAGATTTTAGATATTTAAGTTGGAAGGACGAGACATTTGAAATCAGGAATTCAGGTCACAAATGTAGAATTAGCTGCTGTGAATGTGATTGGAACTGGACATTATCATTATTATTATTATTATTATTATTATTATTATTATTACTACCTTCCAACATAAAGCGCCCTGAGGTGACCGTCGTTGTCATTTGGTGCTTCATAAATAAAACTGAAATCCTCACTGCACAGTTTTGCACAAAGTGTAAATACCAAACGATTGTTAATATTTAATACTTTGGTATTTTTATTACATTTTAATTTTAATATTATTGTTATTTTCTTTCTTTGATATAGGTGTACACTTTCTGATGGTCATGTAAAGCTGTGGAAGAATTTCATTACAGGTAAATGTTGCTACACTGTTTCTCTGTATATGACAATAAAACTTGAAACTTGAATCCACGATTGTAAATGTGATCCACTCTGGATCTGGAAATGGGACACAGGTTGCTGATCTGTTACGGAGCACACGCTCTGGTTCTGGGTCGAGCTGCTGAAACTGATTCAGGTGATTGTCAGTGGAAAGCCTGCCGACGCTCTGAAGCCTCAAAATGCTGTCTATATGACTGAGCTTCACTCTGTGAATGCATTTCAAAATGAAATGTAATTAGATTACAATCAGACTGTCTGCTGCATTTAAAACGTGATTTTAAACACATTTAGTTCCGTGTCTTAAAGTCACTTCAGCCTCCGCTTCACTCAGATTTTCACGTCATCCCCAAGATCCAACTGTGACGCACGTTTATCCATCAGGGCGACTGAAGCAATAAGACAGACGATTGATCATCGATTAGTGTGAAATGTTTGCAAGGAAACTGACAGACTGACAGCATCAGTGTCCACAGACATCTGACTCTGATGTCACCGCTGCCTCTGTCCTGTTATACTGGCAAGTGAATGACTGTAAAAGCTTCATGTTAAGTAACCAACAAACTAACATTAATCTGGGACTTCAGTTTTTTTAAAAACAAACTGCTGCAGCAGATTTTGCTCCTCTGTGCGTGTTGGCAGCAACTATGAAAGAGGAAACCAATCAGAGGGTCAGTCAGCTGCAGCGCAAGGGGAGGAGTCACAGAGGAACTCAGTGTTTATTGAATAAAACCTGCCAGTTATCAGGTTACGTTCACAGAGTCTGTTACCATGGTAAGTGACTCAGAGTTGAAGTTACCTCATATCAGGGATAACAAACTCAGAGGAGCAGCTAAACTCCTGGAACACCTCCTCAGGTGAGTCTCACACATACACAGCAGCTACCTGAACACTACCAGTTCTGTTTACATTATACATGCTTCCCTTAGGCAGTATCATCAGAAGTAGGGCTCGGCCATATCATACCGTTCACGGTAATACCGGTATAATGTTAGGCAATGGTAAGAAAATGAAATATCGCGATAGAACATGGGTAAAACGCGCATGCGCAGTGCCTTTGTTGTCATACGCACATGGCAGAAAAAGCATGGCGGCGACGGAGAATGAGAAGGGCGAAAGCGGATCGTTGAATGAAGCAGATGAACCAGAATTGGTTTGTAAAAATGGTGCAACTTCAGTGGTGTGGCACTGGTTTGGCTTTCGTCCGTCAGATAAACACCAGAGCACATTTTTTGGTAGAGCATGCAAGCGGGCCGTCGTTATTACCGAACCGATTTTATATGGTACACGGCGCTCAAAAATCTGTCAAAAAATGTTTTAGTACGACTTTGCTAAGCTACAAAGCCGCACCGCTTGATGGATCGTCGGAACATTACGACTGCCATAGTCAGGAGCCTCGCGGAGTGATACGTACTGTGCTTCAACATAATATTACCGTATTGTGTGTGTATAACCTCTTTTTAAGTTTTGTGGATATTATACATGGTTATGCTGAGGATATGTCGGCCACTGGAAATGCCTTTTGGTTAAACTGTCAGCGAGGAATTTGCATTTGCACTGTTACATTTTTATATAACTTTAATGCACATAAAAAACAGCTGCTTGTGTAAGTGGAAATACATTGATGGGGGTTTTTGCACTAATAAAGTTGTGGAGTTGTAAAGCATTTTGTCTCGCGTCAGTTATATCGTTAATGCAAATTTTCAAATATATATCGTGATAAATATTTTTGGCCATATTGCCCTGCCCTAATCAGAAGACATAGCATACATTTTCACTGCTATGCAGATGACACGCAGCTCTATCTGTCCATGAAGCCAGGTAACACACACCAATTAGTTAAACTGCAGGAATGTCTTAAAGACATAAAGACCTGGATGGCCGCTAACTTTCTGCTTCTTAATTCAGATAAAACTGAGGTTATTGTACTCGGCCCTGAAAATCTTAGAAATATGGTATCTAAGCAGATTCTTACTCTGGATGGCATTACCTTGGCCTCCAGTAACACTGTGAGGAACCTTGGAGTCATTTTTGACCAGGACATGTCCTTCAACGCACATATTAAACAAATATGTAAGACTGCTTTCTTCCATTTGTGCAACATCTCTAAAGTTAGAAATATCCTGTCTCAGAGTGACGCTGAAAAACTAGTTCATGCATTTATTACTTCCAGGCTGGACGACTGTAATTCATTATTATCAGGAAGTAAAAACTCGCTGAAAAGCCTTCAGTTAATCCAAAATGCTGCAGCAAGAGTCCTGACAGGGACTAGAAAGAGAGAGCAGATTTCTCCTGTTTTGGCTTCCCTTCATTGGCTTCCTGTTAAATCCAGAATTGAATTCAAAATCCTGCTCCTCACATACAAGGTCTTAAATAATCAGGCCCCATCTTATCTTAATGACCTTGTAGTACCATATCACCCTATTAGAGCACTTCGCTCTCACACTGCAGGCCTACTTGTTGTTCCTAGAGTATTTAAAAGTAGAATGGGAGGCAGAGCCTTCAGTTTTCAGGCCCCTCTTCTGTGGAACTACCATCATCATCCTCACTCCTATAAACTTCAGTGTGAGGTCAGACTGATTTTTGACGATGATGATCCTCTAAACAGGTGAGGACACAATGATCCAGGTATTTGTGGATCAGACTTCACACAAGGCTCTGATGAAGCTCTAGTCATCATGGAGGTGGAGTTTCACCTGCCGACCACCGCGATGCTCAGTAACCACGATGCACCACAACCCGAGGGTGGACTCGGGTGAGACAAACACCTGCTCAGAGCACCGTCAGGACACACACAGCTCACCTGCACACACCTGACGGTCTGTCTGTGTCTCTCTGTTCGGAGTCGTGTGTGTGTTTACCTTTTCCAGTGAGGGCACCAGCAGGCCTCTCCATTTCGGACCGTTCTCTTCGCTGAAGAAGTCGTACTGCGGCTGCGCCGCCTGCATGGCTGCCGCTCCCGCGGATCTGAGCAACCGGACTCACACGCCCGGTTCGGTGAGCGGCAGTCCGGGTCCAGCAGGACGGGTAAAGCCGTGAAGCTCAGAACATCCGGGCCGATCCTCCAGAGCAGCCGCCCTCACTGCGACCATCCTCGGAGAGCTAGCCGTTAGCTCCGGGCTAGCAGCTGCCCGCGGCTCCGCTCACCGGGAGCAGAACATGATGAACGGGCACCGGGACGCTGGGGACGGTGATCTGCCGCGGCGTTAGCCCGCCTGCTAGCGTTAGCGGCAACTCGGCAAACGGACCGACCGGCCAGCAGCTGCCGGGCAGCGGGCGCGTTGTTATCGGGCGGGCGGTGCGGATCAAAGACTCACCGACTCTTCGGCGTCGTGGCTTTCGCTTACCGTCCGCTGCCCACACTATGTCCCCCTGACTCTCTCAGATGGCGTGTCCAGCCCCGGGCCCCTGACAGGCGGACAGTCCGTGAGCTAACGGAGGGCGGCTGTTGTCACCCGAGTCTGGGGAACCGTAGAGTAAGGGCTGCGCATGCGTACAGGGCGAGTCCTGACGTATAAGGGCGGGGCTCCTGGGCACGAGAGCGTGCTTCACTGCGCGTGTCACAGTGACGTTGGCAGCGACGTCGACAAGTGAGGACTAAAAATAAATAACAAGATTCCAAATTAAACAAAAAAATGAAATATGAAACAAAAATATTCAAAATTTATCGAAAAATAAATAAATACAAAACTAAAAATAACACCAAAATATCAAAAAGTATACAAAATCTTAAAAATTCTGTAAAAATAAGAAATTATACAGAATACAGACAGCCAGAAAATATGTACAAAAGAAAAATCATTTTTAGATATGTGTGTATCAGACATAAGATGAACTGGCCCCTGCTGGATTTTACAAAGACTCAGACAACCATCAGCCCCGTGGAAACAGAAATGTCGACCAACTGGAGGATGAATCAGGACCTGAGGATGATTTACAGCAATGACTGTTCTGACTTCCTGATAGACGCTAATATTTTCCACAGATCCAAAGATCTCTCTGTTTCACCTGCAACACTGAGCTACACCCAGAACCTGATGGAGAGATTATATATTATCTAACCCGGTAACACCTTGGTATCTGGAATAGCTGTTTAACCTGCTGCCACCATGATCTGACTGGATGGCTGGATTCAGACAATAAATGTGGATATTTTAACCCTTTGCTGTCCACAGGCAGCTGTAAAGGAGCGGTGGGTATTTAAAATAGCTTTTAGCTTAAGGCTGCTCTCACTGGAATGGTGCATGGACTGGTTCTTATATGGTGCTTTTCTAGTCTGAGCACTCAAAGCACTTCACACAGCTTGCCTCATTCTTCACACAAGCACTTTTTTCTGTGCCCTCATCGGAGAGTGCCTTCAAGTCAGTATCTCATCCAAGGATGCCTGACATCAGATACCCACCCACCTTCCAGATTAGTAGGTGACCTGCTCTACCACCTGAGCCACAGCCACCCCAGTGAACCCAGAAGAGGACAGAACAGGGACTGTGCCCACCCTCCCAGAGCTGAGTGGAAATAAAGGCTCTCATGTTTCCTGAGAGGCTGCTGAAGATTTTAGGGAACTTTTAATGATTTATGTGTTTGAAAAAATAACAAGTTTTCAGCATGAACTGAAGATGATGACTCTAAGCACAGGTGAGAACATCAGTTCTTCCAACTACCTGGGTCACATGGTTCATGTTACAGGTGAAGCAATGACAGACTTTTCTGAGCAGCAGCACATATGACTGTCTTCACCAGGTACCTGCTAACTCACCTGCTAACTGGATCGAGTCCAGGTGAGTTGTGCTGCCCTGATTTGCTCGGTGAAGCCTGCAGCTCTTCATTAGATGATGTTATCAGAACCACAATAACACGCCTCACACACATTTAACAAATATTTAATTCTCAGATATAAATAAATCCAACAAATACTGACAGATCTTCCACAGGAGCAGCTACAGGTGAGTCCCATCATGTTTACACCATGTATTTACAGCTGTGTCCAGCAGGGGGCAGCAAAGGTTCCATGAGGGGACAGTGGAGCTATGATGGGTTATCAGGAGGAACATGGGAGCTTTCAGTGTGGAATCTACAGGTTAAAGGTCGATAGTGATGGTGAGTCACCATTTCGCTCTGCGTGTCAGCTTGAAATTAAATAAAGTTCTGACTTTGAGCCACACACAAACATTTCATCCACCGTCATCCGCCCTCAGGAGCCTAAAGACCTCGATGGGTCCGCCCCCCTGATACTCCTCCTCACACTGATCATCAGAGCCCTCCTCCTGATGATGGGAAGGATGCTGTGGACGTTCTCAGTTTGGTGTCTGCAGCTGGTGGATGAATGTCTGTAATTCCAGATGTTTTTGAAAGCTCAGAGTCTAAACTTCAAACGTCCGATTCTGCTCGTACAGGGGGCCACGAGAAGGCATCGGGGCTTCCAATAGGCTGATGCAGAGTCTCAGAGGCTGATACCTGAAAAAGCTTAAACATAAATGGTCTCATACCCTGTTTACAGAGGAGTCGGTGCCAGAGGTTAAAGGTCAACTCCTTTGTTTCATAACAGAGCGGCAGCACTGACACCTGGATCGTCTGTCCGTGCGTTCCCTCCTGCGGGAAGCCTGAGGTTGGCGAGCAGCACCTGCTCAGCGTCGCAGAGTAAAGGGTTCAGTCTGTGGCTCAGCTCGCAGCTGAAAGCACATTTATATACATGTCTGTGAGCGGCCACCGCCATCCAAACCTGCAGCACACCGCCTGGTCACGTGACGCTCTGCAGCTCAAACTCTGATCCATCAGGCGGGATTCACACCTATCACGCTTTGAACTGGCGTGTGGATCCAAGTCGAACGAGAACAATTAGCTTTGCTTGGCTGTGATTGGCTGTCATCACTAAGAAGGCCACACCCAAACATCAAATGCCTAAGCAACGTGTGAACCCCGCATGCCTGGATAACACTCACCTGAGCTCAGAGCACTCGCGTGCACCTGAAGCTCCACCCAAACTGATCGGACCGCAGCACTCCGAAACATCCGCATGGGAACACTCCATGAAGATCACACCTGCAGCAGGTTTGGATCCCAGCGCACACCTGTGTGTGTGTGTGTGTGTGTGTGTGTGTGTGTGTTCACACTGTTTCCTGTTATTGCTCCTGATGGGGACCCAGCTGCAGCAGCTTTTTGTGACCCGCCTCAGCTCAGGTGACCTTTACACCGATGAAGCTTCTGATTGGACGATGGCACCACAGAAAGAAAACAGTGAGTCAGAGCTGACTGACAGACAGCTGCTGAGACCTGGCCACCTGTCTGACTCTGGACTGGGCTTTACACATTTGATGTCAGGTAAGTACAGATGACTCACCTGATTTACCAACAGCTAATTTATCTTTTATAAACTTGATCACTGATGGTACCTTTGGCCACACCACTGTGGAGAACACCTGTACAGGTGTTCTCCACCGGTGACGGATCACAGGAACCAGGCGAGGCACAGAGTGCACGCTGCGGTGACCTGAGCTGGGTCCACATCAGGAGCACAAACAGGTGCGCAGCTCTGTCTGCAGTCCGAGGCACCTCCTATTACGGAACCGGCCAAAAATACACCTTCTGTTGTCCGAGAATCCTCCTCTTCCTCGCCTCAGACAGAGGACTCACGGGCGGTTTTGGACCGCAGTGCTCCGGCCCGGCTCAGGAAGGGGAAGGTGGTGCCGAGGCAGCCGGACGCTACAGTGAGACCCAGACTGGCCCAGGCGCAGCAGATGGACCAGCCGTAACCGTGATCCACGTCAGCCGGCAGGCCGTAGATGAAGGGTGGGTTTCTGGAGAGGTCGTAGGTCACGCTGGCTGCATACGTGCACAGGGAGATGGTGCAGAAGATCCCTGAGAACAAATCAGAGACCAGATCAGACTGACACCTGAACCTGAACCTGTAATTGGCTGAGACCCGCAGGTGCATTACCAACAGGTGAAATATGAACTTGCAGCCTCTGACTGTCAACACAACCCGGTCTATAAGTGATGACGTATGAATCCTGCCCCTAAAAACAGTCAGTGATCACTGTCGGCCTCTCTCGGTTTTTATCACCACTGTTCATTTTAAAGCTCAGTTTGTTAAACCTTACGATGTAACTACAGCCCAGCCCATGCAGCAGTATATTAATGACTAACCTCATATTGTGGATGGATTATCTCAGTTGTTCTCCTGACTGAAGTTTGGTCCGTTTACAGCAGCGGTCCCCAACCCCTGGGCCATGGACCAGTATCGGTCCATGAGTCGTTTGGTACCGGGCTGCGAGAATTGAGGCTCGGGTGTGAAATTTATGGTTTTCAGGGTTTTTATCGTTAACTCGGTTTCCCTGGGTCTTTTCCTGTGTTGTAGTCGTGTGTCTTATTTTGAAAGAAATATGTACGAGTTACCATAGCGACCAGAGAGAAGGATGTTACTCTCAAGGTTGTTGGCGCATTTCAGGAGGATGCTGCTAATAAAGTTATACAATTACACAGTGAATTCACATTTATTGTTATTTTTACAAAATACCACAGTTTGTGTCTCGGTTGTATTATTTTATTTTGTTGTATTTATCCACCACACCTTAAAGGCCGGTCCGTGAAAATATTGTTGGACATTAAACCGTCCATGGTGTAAAGGTTGGGGACTGCTGTTTTACAGCATCCTGCCATGCGATTGCATTTGTCCCTAACCATCGGGAACCCTCACGTTAACTTTTATCGAGTGGAAAAAAGTTAGCGTTCATCCTCCAGCTTCACTGTGTTTATGTTATGCTAACATAGCTGTGTCGCTAGTGATCACGTAGCACATCATTATATAGCAGCTAGCCCAACTTCAGTAACCCTACAAACGTCACTGCTGTTTAGTTTTCAGTCTTCATTTATGTTGGAAGTGATAGCAGAGCTGTACGTTTGAATGTTTCAGAAATCTCTCAGTCAGAACATGCTATATCATGTTTAGGTGGAAGCTAGCGAGCTAACTTCCTGCTAACTTCTAACTCTGTTAAATTTCATAAATCCTGTTTTCATGGATGCCTGGATGTTAAACTTAATAGTTACACCTGGTAAAGCAGCAACGCTGATCATTTTATTAAAGGTGAAAGAATTTAGACAGTTTTTAACTCTCAGTGATGCCGCAGTGTTCGTTTGACTTTGGGACCTGGAAACAGCTCAAAGAGCAGAGAGGGAGCCTTCCTCAGTGTCAGTGCCTCAGTATTAGAAACAGGAGATACCGTGAGAAACGGCCCTGTTAGGGTGAGTCTGTTCACTTTTGCACTAACAGGTAAAGGTAAGCCGTCTCCTCCTGTACGAGTCACGTCCACAGGTGTGGCGTGTTGCTTGCAGACGTGACTTGTCATGTTTTACCTCTGCTCACTGTTGTTCTCTCACATTTTTTATTTACAGTCTTATTTCTCTCTCAGTTTTCACTCTGTTACCTGAGTCGCACTGTGGCGTGGTTGTGGTCTCTGGCCGGCTGCAGAGGAGGGGTGGCGCAGCAAGCTCCCGGGGCGGCGCAGAGGCAGGGTGAACAGGTGTGCTGGGATGTGAATGTTATTGTGGCTCTTTATATGTTAACAGTGACAGTCGGAGGGAGGAGAGAGCGGACGTGACAGCGGATCGGGAGTGTCTGTGTCCCATTGCAAACCACAGTAAAAAGAATGTCACCACGTCTGTGTCTTGTACATGTGTAAAGGGTCCAACTTCACGCACCTGTCAGCGTTCTGTGTGAAAGTTTGTCATCTGTGTTCATGGAATCGTACGTGTTCTTGTGTGTATCCCAGAATCGCCTGTTTGTAAAAGTGCTCCCAGCTTTTCAGAGATGTCCGTTCTTGCCAGTCTAACGGCCTGCTCGCCCCACCAGCTGTCAGCTGACCAGGAGGTCGAGGCTCATCATACCAGCAAGAACCCCGTTTTTAAAACCCCCACTGGCTTCACTTTGATCATTTTTAACAGTTAATTTTGGTTTATTTCAGTGTTTCACTTGTTTCTGAGCTTGTTTTATTCAACTTTAATGTCTCACTGGAGAGCAGTCAGCACATCTGCAAATGAATCTTTCACTAACTTCATTCCCTGATGTAGAAATGTGCTATCCTTCTTTTAACAGCTTACTCTGGATTAAAACATCACCACCCCTCACCAACTATCTTGGCGTCACTGGTACCGCACTCTCCCAGTCTCTAACAGAACACAGTGTATCACCGTGGCAGGCTCTGGCTCCACCTCAGCTCCAGGTAACCACGGTGTGCCCCAGGGTCCTGTGCTTGGACCCCTTTACTGCACCACCTATACACTCCTCCTTGGTCAGATCATCTGCCTCAAGGTCTCTGCTTCCTTTTCTATGCTGATGATATAAACCCTCCACCCTGCTCCCCCCACAGTCACTTGTCAATTAGAACGTGGATGTAGACTAACCGACTCAAGCTCAACCATAACAAAATGAAAAATGAAGATTGAAGATCTGCTCAGTGGGATGGTGGCCTCATCGTACCTTCACTCAGGTTTGCAGTCTGGGCATTATTTTATTCCGTGCTCACACCAAATCTGTCACCAAAGCTTTTTACTTCCACCTGATCAACACCTCTCGACTCCAGCCATCGCTCACCGTCTCTGCAGCAGAGTCTCATCCACGCCTCACCACACGGCTGGATTAATGCAGTGGGTCCTGTTTGGGTTTGGAGAGGCTCCAGTATGCACTAAGCTCTGGGGACACCTCACCCTCATCACCACGGGTTCCTGATGATCCTCATTCTTACTTATAAATGCCTGAGTCTGACCTGCTGCACCCTGAGCTGTACTCCATCACTGGAGTCAGTCAAGAAACTTGTCAAAACTCACCTCTTCAACAAAACCGTCCACCTCTAGCCTTTTTTTGGTTTATTTACAGTCTTTGTAAAGCATTCTTGGGTTTCGTCACTAAATGTGAGTTATTACTAAAGGCAGGCAGGTTAATAAGGTTTAACAGTCTGCACTCGTAGGCTTAGCAGTTTATATGGCATGTGTATGCACACCACACTGAAATGTTACAGTGTGGTGCTGTACACTAAGATCCTCCATGGAAACGAACACGTCACCTTTTACTTGAATCTTTCTAAATGATGTCATGTTGATGTTCTGATAGCCGAACCCACTCAAAATGATTTTCTTTGTCGGCGCAATTCTATTTATAAAGTGCCAAATCACCACAGTTTCCTGAAGGCGCTTTCTGTGGTCAGATGAAGACACTACTCGCTGTGAACCTCAGCTGCGACCAGCAGGGGGAGACACGGGGCTGCTGCACAGAGCAGGTGAGTTACCTGCCATGAGGAAGAGCAGCCCAGAAACGTGCTGCGTCAGGCTCTCCTCCCAGAAGAAGCCCACCGATGCCACAATGCTCCCGCACAGCAGGACGGCCGCCGCCATGCCCAGGAAGCCTGCCGTGATGCGCCGCAGGTCTGTGGACGCACACACACACACGCACACAGTGATCAGTGCAGGAAATGAAGGAACACAAAACATTGCCATGGTAACCACTCCTTGGTACTGTTACATAAAACTGATGGTGTGTTTCCGTGGCAACAGTGACTGGCAGCGAGGATGGCGGCGAGAAAACAAGCCAATCACAGGAAGAGTTCAAAGATGGAGGGTGATCTATAATCTATAATCAGGGATGAGAGCAGTGAACAGGGCACTGACGCGCTCAGTGATGTCACAGAGGTAAAATCCAGTGATATGATTGGTGCTGAGGCAACTCCAAGCACACAGAGCGTTGGTGTAAAGAGAGCCAAGTGTCCAATCACAGCGACCTCGCTGAGCGGTCGTCATCATGTGACGCAGCGTCCAAGGTCGCAAGCATGTGCCCGGCAGGAAGTGGAGGATCACTTCTTCTTCTTCTTCTGTGATACTGAAACACACACAGCTGACTGCTCTTAGGGTCACCTGCACAGGTGTGAAAACACCCACAGTCTGAGAAACACCGACTGACCCTGAACACCACACTGAGGGAACACACACACACAAACACACAGGACACAAACACACACAAACACACAGGGCCAACACACACACAGACTGAAGCTTGTCACACAGACGCTCCGTGTGGATGCTGTGATGGTGAAAGAGACGGCGACTGAGACTCTGATGATGATAATTAATCATTGTTGGTGACTACTGGTGTGTGTGTGTGTGTGTGTGTGTGTGTGTGTGTACTCACGCAGCAGGTGCCACTCGTCCTGCTGGATGGTCCTGGTCAGGTTCAAGGGGATGTTCCTCAGTCTGATTGGCTGAGAAAAGTGATACTTGACAGCAGTGCAGCGATCTGCAATACCTGCAAAGTCACACAGGTGAGCCACCTTTAAGATTCACGTACAAATACACACACTGATGTACCTGAGCTGATAGCATCACCACACCTGCTGTTTGCAGACCCAAGCTGACAAAACGTAGCAAACCCACATTAAACATCCTCTCAGGTTACATGAGGGCGGGACTTCTATACATGCCAGACATCATCAGCATGGCGTCACATGATCTGTGTGTGTACATCCACAACTACACTACATGCACAACATCCTCCAACTGGGCCAACCAGGACTAACTAGGACTAACACTAACCAGGAGCAGGACAGCCCAGGACAGAACTAACCAAACTGACGATGATAAGGACTAACGAGGACTAACCAGAACTCACTAGGATAAGGACGACCCTGGCCCAGGACTAACATCCGTGTGGACCCTGTGATGTGTGCCAGCTCTGAGCCGAGATGAACTCGATCCAGACATGACTGCAGCGCTTTGAGGCGACAGTTGTGATTTGGTGCTTTATAAATAAAGCTGAATTGAATTGGGTAGAGCAAAGGGATGCCGACGCCATATAAACAGGAAGTACTCATGCTTTTTGCTGGCCCTCCTCGCAGGTATCAATCGATCTAATTGGATCTGAGCTCCAGCCTAATGCAGTGTAATGATATGTAACATAATGTCGGCTGATGCAATTTGGAGTGCTCTAATCTGATGTGCGGTCCAGCTCCTCGCCGCTCGCCATCACTGTGACCTCCAGCTCTCAGCTCGGCAGCCGGCCAGACTGCAGACACACACTCTGCAGAAAGCGGGGCCGGCGGCATCCAAGCCGCTCTTGGGTCAGCACAAAAACACAGCCCTACAAATCCCACGATGCACCTCTCTCTGAGCCTCACAGTTAATGCGGGGTTCAAGAGGGCGTGGCCTCACACTAATGGTGACCATGTGATTTATGCCACTACCTGCTGTGATGTCATCCAGTGCTAAACAACACCAGATCATCCGAGTGTGTGTGTGTGTGTGTGAGAGAGAGCAGGTTGGTTATGTTTCTTCAATCATCCACCAGTAACTGATAGAAACTGATAGAAACATGATGACGTCATTAATGAGCACATGTGTGCGTGAAACCACGAGGATTACAAGGCTTCAGCAAACCTGCGAGTCTGAGCTGAGATACAGTGTTTGTGTGTGTGTGTGTGGTGTGTTATTGCTGTTCAGCTCCATGAAATCATTAACAATGTGCTCCTGTCATACATTAACCAGCACACACACACACACACACACACACACACACACACACACACTAACTCATCGACTGGGGTCAGACTGCAGAAACAACATGTGTGTGTTTCTGCAGTCTGACCCCAGTCGATGAGTTAGTGTGTGTGTTAACCTGCACCGTTATTCTGCAGTGTCTGTGTGTGCGTGTGTTTCTGACCCCGGTCGATGAGCTTGTCGATGTCCGGGTCCAGCCCCTTGAAGTAGCACTTCCTCCACAGGCCGGAGTGGGTGGAGAACAGCGGCCTGCCGCACTCCGTCTCCAGGATGCCCATCCCCAGGATGGCCCGCCAGTTCTCCAGCAGCTCCTCCTCCCTGCTGCCCACATGCACGGGCTTCATGAGCGCCACGTCCCGGTGCCGGGGCCCGCTGTCCACCAGCGGCAGGTGGTAGATGGGCATCTCGCGGTTCTTCTGGTCGTTGGAGTCGGAGCCGTGCCGGTCGCAGTTCTCCTTGTGCCTGCGCGTGTCCGTCTCGTACCAGTGGTCGGTGGAGATGGCGGTGACGAGCAGCAGCAGCGATAGCACGCTGAGCGCGAGGCTCACCGCGGACACCGTTACCGTGGCCGGTCGGGCTCGCTCCATGGCCGGGACATGGACCGGGCCGGTCCCGGAGCCCCTCTCCGCTCGATTCCCGCCGGTGTTCCCGTTACTGGGCATCTTCTGCTGCCATCCTCCTGATCAGCCGTTCCCCGTTTGCCCTCGAGAGCGCGTTGTCATGCCGACTGACCGTCAGAGCTGCGTCAAGGTGGAGGCAGGTAACCCCCTCAGAATCGGAAGTCCACCGAGAGCGCCTTCAGAATAAAACGTTTGTCTCCGCAGGAGGAGGACAATAATAATAATGACGATGAAAATGTTGAAAATAATAATAACAACAACAACCAGGCTGACATGTTAAACAGTGGAAAGCTTTGTCTGAGACAGTCAGCTGCTGCAACATGCAGAAACGTTCAAAGCGAGATTCATCTGTCTGTGATGGTGTGCTGTGATGCTTCAGCGCGCAGAAGCTTAGGAGCTTAACTTTCTGCCTTCAAAAGTTCATTTTGTTCGTTTTAACAGACTAAAAACAGCCGATTGTCGTGTTTGCTCCTGCACTTTACTCCAATCACTCACGTCAAACTGTTACCAACACTTTATTTTGAAAGTCCGAGCCGGAAATGCATAGTGTTGCGGGTTTTGTTGCCCTGCAGCTCAGCGCACATGAACACATGATGAACACATGAACCTCCTCCCTGATCGGCTCGTTTCTGCGGCTTTCAGGTACACCCGTCTTTGCTGCGGAAACGTTGCCATAGAAACAGCATCAGCAGGTTTAGTTTTTAGCACGGAGTGAAAAACGATCCAAAGCGCAGCACAGAGTTTTACATTGAAATCAGACAGGAAGTCTCTTGTGACGTCACGGCAGGGGCCCTGAGTGCTGAGCTGGGTGCGGACTGATCAGAGGTATTGATCAGGATGTTTCTCCTGAGGCGTTCACTGACCTCAACTCTGTTTCTGGGCTCCATGCTGCGTTCAGGGTCCGCCACAGCGTCAGACCACGGGGGGGAGGCGGGGCTCTGAAAGGACGAGAGGTCACAGGTACCAGAGATCTGTGAACGGTGCTCGGTGACAGTGGGGAGGAAGAACGACCTCTAAACAGGAAGACATGCCCAGCATGATCAGGGAGGAGAGAGACGCAACAAAAACTTTATTGGGGAGATAAATGCAAACAAACTCGGTGCAGCTTTGTCCTCTGCCTCTTTTTTCTTTTTATTGAAAAAAGAAAACAACACAGTACTTGCACTTACCGGAATACAATTAACCTTTCTTCATTTTCCTAAGTAAATATACTTATATATGAAAAAAACAACTAAACAAAAACACACTCTAAAACACCCAACCCCCCCCCCCCCCCCCCCCCCCCCCCCCCCTCCCACCCACACGGATCAACACAACCATCAAACATATGGTCAATGGTAACTTTAGTGTCCCCAATGGGAAACTGATTTGCAGTGTGTCCATACAGAGATATAAAAAAGCAAACAAACGAACACAACACATACACACAAAAAGTAATATAAGCCCCGAGAAAACAACCTAAATTTTATCATCAAAAAAGTGCAGTGTGCAATGGCAACAACACTTATGGTTTAGTGTTATTAACCATGATAATAGCAGTAGGTACAAAAGACAACCTATGTCTCTTTGTCTTCACTGCAGGCACTTTATAACAACGACCTGATGGAAGCAGTCCACAAGCTGGACCTGAGACCTTCCTGAAATCTGACCAGCCACTTTAACCAGGTTGCTAAGTCTGGTCTTATTATTCAAGGACATATTACCGTACCAGGCAATGATACAGAAAGTTAAAACAGATTCAATAAAACTTTTATAAAAAAGAGTCATCATTTCAGATGAAACATTAATACCCCTCAACCTCCTTAAACAGTACAGTCTTTGTTGAACCTTTTTCACTGTAGCAGCAAGATGTGACTCAAAGGACAGAGCCTTATCAAGACCAACCCCCAAATACATATGTCCAGGAATATATTACATATTCAGGAATATAACAGTCACAGAAGTACATTTAAACAGGCAATACCTCTAGACCAGTAAAATAAGAAATAAAGGGTTGCCACACACACAGGCGATGGCAAGCTACATTGTAGCCACAGCTGGGGCGCACTGACAGAGGCAAGGCAGCCGGACACTGGCGCCACCGGGCCCTCTGACCACCACCAGCAGGCAAACATGGGGTTAGTATCTTGCCCAAGGATATTTGGCATGCAGCCAGGAGGCAGCCTGGGATCGAACCACCGACCTTCTGATTGGTGGCGGACCTGCTCTACCACCTGAGCTACAGCCACCCCTAAATGGTAGGATACTTAACAGACTTCCAATGCAACAATATTAGACGTCTCACTAATAGGGATGTGAAAGCTATGATATCCTTTTGTGTAGAGTCAAGTGTAAGTGAGCGATCAGGAATCCCGAATATAGCAATCAGAGGACAAGGACGAAGAGTTACCCCAAGAACAGTTGACATAATAGGAAAATACCCAGTCCAGAAACCTTCCAGCTCGGGACACAGAAAAAACATGTGGCTAAGGTGACAAGGAGAGCCGTGGCATTTATCACATTTATTTTCCATTTCTGGATACAATTCAGAAAGTCTAGACTTAGAGAAATGCACCCTGTGTAAGACCTTAAATTGAATAAGTCCAAGACGAGCACAGGAGGTGGAAGACCGTACCCTCGCTATAGCCTGTTCCCAAGACTCCGCATGTATTTGAATTCCTAGTTTCCCTTCCCATGTACACGTAAGCTTAACATTTGAGTGGTTACTAAAACACAGGATAGTATCATAGAGTTTCGAAATGGTTCCTCTGTGATGAGGAATAAATGATAGCGTAGTTTCCCACATCTGTTCTGGAGGTAAAGAGGGGAAATTTGGGAAACACTTGCCAACAAAATTTCGAATTTGAAAATAGCGAAACAAATGGGTAATAGGGAGATCGTAACGAGAAGAGAAACTGGGAAAACTATCGAAAACACCATCCACATATAAATGTTTGAACTGTTTTATACTCTTGTCACACCACACTGAGAATGTCGAGTCCAAGAGAGAAGGGGGAAACAAATGGTTGTCATTTAGAGGACCCGAGGAAGACGGCATTACAAAATTAAAGTGCCGTCTAAACTGAAACCAGATTTTGAGTGTGTTAAGAACCACCTGATTATCAGTATACAGAGAGGGTTTTATGGGCAAAGAGGAATAGAGCAAAGCTGGTATAGAAGAGCCCTTACATGATGATAGCTCCAATTTACACCACGAGGAACCAGAAGATTTTAGCCAGTAGCAAAGTTTATGGATGTGAGTCCTCTGCCTCTTTAACCACCTGAGTGATGTTCCTTCGCTTGCCTTTGATTTGGGAGATGTTCTCCCAGCTCCTCATAGATCTTCAGGGTTCTTCTCTGGCTTCCTTGTGAAATTTGAGAGCTCCTCCTGGTTTTCCACCATCATGCCTGCTGCCAGCTTCATTCATCGATTATTATTCCACCTGTGATTAGAATACACTAGGAGCGCTCCTTGGCTGCAGTGTGTGATGGAGTCTGCTGATGGGCGTGGCTTCACAGTGAGAAAGTCTGCTCTGACGTATTGATTATAAATGTGATTGATCTTTAAGGCCCGGCCTGTCGGCTTGGATAATAAGGACTCCGAGCAAAGGTAACTTCGAATGTCCTGACTCGTCGTTGTCAGTGGGCCGGGATGAGAGCTGGCGTGTCTCCTTGGCGACCTGGTGACTGAGACCTCATGGGAAATCTCAGGTGACTGCAGCTCTCGTCCTCACAGAGTCAAAACGTGACGTGACGCAGAAAAAATGAAAACTTGTCCATTAAGGTGATCAATAATTCATCAGCGTCCCTGCTGGGCTCTGCTGTTTCCTGTAACACGACCCCACCTCTCCCGCCTCCCACCGGGGCCCCCCTCCTTGCTGTGACATCAGTGATTGGCTGTCACAGCACAGCTGCAAATATCCCTCAGGGGGTTATTGATCTGCTCGTTAAATCCTGAATTTTATAGGAAAAATGTCGATGAGCCCACTGACTGTATGTAAGAGATGAACGCTGTCGCCATGACATCACTCACTCACATTTGTTTGTTTTTGTGTCACCGTATTTGGACGAGAGGGGTTGTGCCACCTTAGACGCTAATCAGAATCAGAAACCTTTATCAAGCCCGGAGGAAATGATGTGGTCACACTTCCTGTTGGAACAGTAACAAAGTCAAGTACCAATATTAAAGAACACAAAGTACCACAAAGTGTAGCACATCGTGTTGTTCTGACTGCAGAGACTGGAAACAGCAGGCAGTGGTGGGTACAGCGATGGGCATGTTCACAGTGTTTCCTCAAGTCACATGTGACGAGGACATGAGGGGAAGGCTGCTGGTTCAAGTCCTACAGATGTGTACCTGCTCAGAGGCTCCTGGGCAACAGCTCTCTGACAGAGCAAGAACACTCACTGATCAATACCTGCCATTTCCTACAATCCTCAGCTCCACCCAGCACTCTGTGTGAGTGTGTGGCTCATTAGCATTGTTAGCATCAGTCTTTCCCCCCCACCTCAAATCGCCTGCTCTCCGCCATCAGAAGTTATTGATCGAGACATCTTGAAGCTCCATCAGCTTGTATCGACTGACCGGACGAACGCTGCCTGCCTCACCTTCGGCGGGAGGGGGGGGTGTAAGAGTGGAGGGTTTGCTGGGGGATGTCACGTGGGAGGATTATTGTGAGCAGAAGTTTAATTAACACTCAGTTGGAGCAGCGGTGGCGGTGGTTCACTCTCTGAGGTGTGAATGTCATCGCTAAGGTGAAGTGCTGAAGCTGTGGCATGATGGAGGTCACGGGGACGGGGTGTGATCGATCGGTGGCAGCCCGTCCTCCGTCAGGTCCTCAGATCCTGCAGTTCACTGTCACCTTCCACCCTGCAAACTGACAAAACCACGAGCAGAGAGGAGAGTCTGACTTCCTGCTTTTCTGTCACAATAAAAGTCTGTATTGATCGTCTTCATTCAAACCCAGTGTTTCAGTAGTTAATCCATGCATCCAGTTCATGGTTGTGGGGTAGGGACAGCACCCTGCTCACGCTGTCATCAGAGGTGGGAAGTAACCAAGTACAAATACTTTGTTACTGTACTTAAGTAGAATTTTCCGGTATCTGTACTTGAGTAGTTATTTTTCTGACAGTATCTTTGAGTTTCACTCCTTACATTTGTAATCAAATATCTGAACTTCCTCTTCCTGACGTTTTCAAAACCAGCTCATTACTTTTGGTTTAACACGTTTGAGGGGAATTCAATTTTAATTTTATTTACACAGCGCCAAATCACAACAACAGTCACCTCAATGTGCTTTATATTGTAAGGTAGACCCCACAATAATACACACAGAGAAAAACCCAACAATCATATGTCCCCCTATGACCAAGCACTTTGGCCACAGTGGGAAGGTGAAAACTTTTTGATTCACTTCATTAAAAAAATCTCAACCTTACGAACTCTGCATTCCCAGGCAGTGTTAGACCCAGATCCACCTTGTAAATGCTGGGCTGTTTTTCAGCAGTTTGAGCCTTTGACCTTTTCTGCCTTGAAGGAAGTAATTGATCACTTAAGACCGTCTAATTCCCCTCAAGATATTCTTCCTTCTCACCTCCTTAAAGAAACTCTTGATGTCATTGGGCCTAGTATTTTATTTTTATTAAATACTTCACTGTCATCAGGTTGTGTACCAGCTGTTTTCAAACATGCTGTTGTGCAACCCATTATTAAGAAGAAAAATCTTGATCCAAATGTGCTTTCTAACTTCAGGCCAATTTCTAAACTGTCTTTTATGTCCAAAATTTTGGAAAAAGTTGTTTTCAAGCAACTTCAGACCTTTTTAGACACTCATGGCATTTGTGAAGAGTTCCAGTCTGGTTTTAAATCTTGTCACAGTACTGAGACTGCGCTTTTACGAGTTTTTAATGATCTTCTTTTAACTGTAGACTCAGGTTGCTCTGTTGTTTTAGTCCTTTTAGATTTGACTGCTGCCTTTGACACAGTTGATCACAGCATTCTTTTATCGAGACTTGAACACGTTGGTCTAAAAGGCACGGTTTTATCATGGTTTAAATCATATTTATCAGAGAGATCTTTTTCTTTTAAATTGAGCAATACTCCTCTTCCTCCACCCCGATGTGTTGTGGTGTGCCACAGGGGTCAGATTTGGGTCCAACTCTGTTCTTCTTATACATGCTGCCTTTGGGATCTATTTTTAGGAAATACAGCATTCCCTTTCATTGTTATGCTGATGACATCCAAATGTACTTCCCCTTGAAACTGGATGTCTCTGTCCCACTGCAGCAATGGGACAAAGACTGGTAAATGAAAATAAGCCTGAAGTTATTGTTTTTGGAACTCATGCCCCTTTGAACAAGTTAACTGATACCTTCGGTCCTCTTGCTTCTCATCTTTCTCACACTGTAAGGAATCTCGGAGTGTTTTTAGATGGCTCCTTTAAATTAGAGAAGCAAGTGTCCACAGTTGTGAAAACAAGTTTTTATCAGTTACGTGAAATTGCCAAAGCTAAGCCTTATCTTCCTCCAAGAGACCTAGAAACACTTATTCATGCCTTCATCACCCCTAGACTGGACTACTGCAATTCTCTCTATTTGGGTTTTCAACACTCATCTCTTCATCGCTTGCCGTTAGTCCAAAATGCAGCTGCACATCTTTTAACAGGTGTTAGAATGTATGAACACATCACTCCAGTTTGAGCAAATTTACACTGGCTCCCTGTAAAATATTAAGATTCTTTTACTTACTTTTAAAGTTTTAAATAATATGGCGCTCGGTTATTTAAACGAACTCCTCAACATGCATGACCCCAAAGAGCACTGAGATCATCTAGCCAGATGCTCTCAGCACAACCAAAGTCTTGACTGAAGCATAGAGGAGATCAGGCCTTTGGAGTAGCAGCACCCAGACTCTGGAATAATCTGCCAGAGGAGATTCGTACTTCAGAGTCTATTCAGTCTTTTAAATCACATCTTAAAACTCACTTTTTTACTTTGGCTTTTACTTCAAGTTCAGTATGAGTACCATCAGGCCTGTTTTATGTTTTTATTGTTAGTTCACTGTCTTCTTATTTATCTGTATTTGTTTCTCTATTGTTTTCTCTTCAAAAGAGAAGCTGCAGAGAGGCATGTAAGACTGCAACTCTGCTTCCTGGTCCCAACTCTGGATAGTCATATTTTGGGGGGTTTAATAAATTGGTCCATATTTCTAGAAATGAGAGCTGCTCCATCCAAAGTGGGATGGATGCCGTCTCTCCTAACAAGACCAGGTTTCCTCCAGAAGGTTTGCCAATTATCTATGAAGCCCACATCGTTTCTGGGACACCACTCAGACAGCCAGCAAAGGAGAACATGCGGCTAAACATGTCACTCCTGGTCTGATTGGGGAGGGGACCAGAAAAACTACAGAGTCCCACATTGTTTTGGCAAAGTTGCACACCGATTCAATATTGATTTTAGTGACCTCCGATTGGCGTAACCGGGTGTCATTACTGGAGAGCAGGCGACACTGAGGGAAATTGCTGACTAAGGGTAAACGTAAATTCAGTAAAATTATAATTCACGTCGGCAGTCGTCGTCGTGGTGATGCTGGGTTGACGGGCACCGTGAACACTGAGTTTGTGAATGCGATCACTTGAGAACGAGGTGACATAGGAGCTTCACATTGATACCACAGGTGTGTCTACTGGGGGGTGGAGGTGGGGGTGCACTGGCTGCCACCAGCATTTTTTTATTCTGGCTCAACACCAGAGAGAGGGCAGATCTTCATAAGCTGTGGTCTTGGTATCTCTTCATCTAGCTAGCACTACAGAAGAGGAGCGAAGATGAAGGCAGCAACGCTCTTTGAGTGTTAGGTCATTTCAAGCATTTCTATGAGCTCAACAAACATCAGCAAACACACAAACTGTTGTTTCACAGTGTGTAGCAGCTAAAGGTCCAGCTGCTGTGTTTCACAGGGAGAGAAAAGACAGAGCTAACTTAGTTTGCTGCACTGTGACGGGTTTAAAGTAACGAACAGTGTGACTGCTGCACAGTGGCTGTGGGTTCATGGTCACAGTTAGCTTACATCAAGGAGAGACTCATTCACTGAACTCCACCTTCATACCAACTTTGTACCGTCTAATATAAAGACAGCATAAACAGTGTTGTCAGTGTGGAGGATGAAATCAGCCAGGACAGCTCAGGAAACATCTGCTCACATCTGGCTGAATCCAGGTGTGTACGTCCACAGAGACGGTACCTTTCCCTCTTACTTCAGTAAAGAAGTTGAATCAGTACTTCAACTTTTACTGCAGTATTTTCAACACTAGTAAGTGTACTTCTACTGCACTACAGAATATCTATACTTTTCCCACATCCAGCTGTCACATGGTGAGGAGGGGTCTACAGGTGAGGAGCCTATCAGCAGGCCGACAGATGATGTCATCAGTTAATGTGGTGCTTTGTGGTGAAAACATAATTTTAATTGTTACATTAATGCTCTCTGTCTTCTTTTCAGTGCTGCTAATAACATTAATAATGCTCTGTTGGAAGTGTTTCCCTGTTTGAAGGGAGTTCTTTCTTCTCACTGTCGCCAAGCCCTGCTCTCCGTCCAGTTGGTTGGTTTTCCGTCTGTAGCTGTGGAGTCGTTACAGCACTGTGAGGACATTTTTGCTTTTGAATATTAGCTTTCTGTCTCTTTGCTGTTTCACTCTGCGTTACTCTGTATTACTGTGGTTTTTGACTTCCTGTGTGTCGGAGTCTTTGTTTTTTGTGTGCACAGTGTGCAGGGACACCGTGATGCCTTGGCTGAGCTGTTGTTGTTCCTCGGATGCGTTCGGAGAGAGAGGAGTATCCTCCGCTCACAGCGGCGCGTCCATTTTAATGAGACGTTACATAAAGTCTCCATCTTTATTCTGATCAGCTGGAGGAAGACTGCGAGGCTTTAATGAGGAGCACTCTTTGTTCTCCATCATGAGCATGTTTCAGCGTGCACAGAAAAACAGAAACCTGTACGCCGTCTGCATGCTGAGCAGCTGTCGATGGTAGCAGGAGTGAGTGCGCCTGCAGCCGGGCCTGAACCCCAACCCAAAACGGCCAGCAGTGACATCAGTGCAGCCACTGTATTTCACTGAATTCAGAGTCTTCGGACCTGCAGACCGAGCTGGTCCGTCGGTCTGCTCATGCTCAGTAAGTGGCATAATTAGCCAGTCTGAGCAGGTGCGCTCTCTTTGAAGCTGCGTCTTCTTTTATCTGAGCTCACCGGATGCTGCAGGGTCCGAAGGGCTGGACCAGCCACACACACACACACACACACACACACACACACACACAAAACAGACAACAGACACACACAGACAGACAGACACAATGATGCCTCTGTAACGGGGGAAGGGGGAGTACTTGAGTACTTCATTCAATTCATGTTTGTTTCCATAATCTAAACTTTGCTCTTCATTTAAACCTTCGTTGTCCTGCAGAATGAACACCTGCTGACACGTGACACCGCGCCGCTGCAGTCGCAGCCTCAACCTGACGTGCAGCTATTTTCTTTATGGATGAATATTCTGAATACTCCCGCTCCTGACGGCATTTCAATGAAGACGAGTGAAGCTCAGTTTGGTGTCAAAGAGCTAATCGCTCAAATATTACTCGGATCAGCTGCTGCGGGTCGATCGATCGGACACACGCTCAGCCTGCGGGCACCGGAGCCTAGCCCACGCTTCCTCAGGTGATGCTTGTTGGTCATGTGACCACGAAGAGCCTGTTAGTTACAGCTCATCAGCGTCTTTGACCTCAGCTCAGTAACGAGAGACTCCATCTCCATCCTCAGCTGTCCCTGTTGCCGTGACAACACCCACGTACCTTCATGTTCTCCTCGTTAAGATCGGTTTGTTCTCCCGCTTTAATGAGGCCGAGTGAAACCGGTGCTCGGCTGTCAGCCTCATTAAACCTCAGCGGCAGCCCTTGGGGTGACCTGAGGCACCTCCACCCCCGTGCCGCCGCCTGCCAGGCTGCCATAATGCTGCCTCCTCCCCACCACCTCCACATAGAGCAAGGAGCCGAGTTCAGACTCCCTGCAGGCAGATAACGATGTAAACTGCTTTAAACTGCAGGGTGACTGCACGCCTCTGGTCAGGAAGGAGGGGGCGGGGCCTTCTCCTCAGCTGCTGAGGCCACAGTCATGCGTGAGCAGCAGGAAGTGGGCCAGCGTGCGTCAGACTGTCCCTTTAATGTGATGAAACTCTGATGAAACGCAGAGAAAATCACGGAGCAGAGCAGAAAGATTCAGACAGAGCTGCGGCGGCGTTTAACCCTTTCACCGTGAGACGCTTGGCTTCATGTTTCTGTTTTTAACGTATTCGTCCGCTGAAAGATGCGGTTTTAGAAATCTGAAGTTCTTCGGTTCAGATGTTCAGGTGTCAGCGCCGCTGTGAACACGAGGCTGTCAGTCAGTGCTCTGGCGCTGCTTCTGGTCACTTCAATCTGATGTCACAGCATCACTGACGCTCTGATTGGAGCGCTAAAGGTTGTTCCAGAGATCACCAACGCATTTCATCACTTTTCAGGGTGACAAAGACGACCACTCTTCCTGATGCATCATGGGCAACTAAACCTGCACTTTGCTGGTTTAGGTTGTCCGTGGTTAGGAGACGGCAAGCGTAGCGTCACGCTGACGATCCTCGAACCGAAAAATGACCTTTGTTTTAATCTTTGACCAATAAACACCTGAGACCGCAACAACCAATCAGAGCGAGGCAGAGGCTCAGGACGTCAGGGGAATGAAAACACGTCGAGCGTCTGAACTCTTCGATAGGATGATGAAGATGAGCTCTGATGACACACGAACTGTCTGAGGTGACCTTCAGGTAGATCTTCCTCTCCAGCTGTCGCTTCATGTTTGTCTACCCGAGGCGCTCAGCGACGCCTCCACACAGCGAGCATCAGACACTCCGACAACCAGCAGCCAATAAAAACACAGCTCTAAACCCGCCACCTCAGACAAACAGACAGCCGACGCTCCAAAACGTGGAATCTGGGGTGAGGCCGACCAGACTGTTTATTTACAAGGAGTGACATCACAAATTCAACCACATGTAATAAATGTGCAGGTAATAAAATTCGGTCTGTAATCCCAAATCTCTGAGCAGCGCTGCGGTGAGGATGAGGAGCAGCTGACTCAGCATCAGCCGACCAATCAGCAGCCTCCGCAGCTGCTAAAACCTCAGACTCCTGATGAAACCTCGTAAGTGCAGCTCATCCAACTGAAGGAATCATGTGACCCCTCCCCGCCCGCCAACCCTCTCACACACACACACACACACACACCTCCATCACCTGCCTGAACAGGAGCAGGTGGAGGCTGAACACACTTTAGGCCCAGGATGAAGACGAGGATGAGGAGGAAGCTGAAGCGTTTCAGGAAGTGAGGTCACAATAGGTCATTTGATGCTGGAGTTGAGGTACAGATGAAGCCAGTTTGAGTTTAAGCGAGTTTCCTGCAGCGTCTCCTCTGTGAGAGTGTCGACCTCAGCGCTGCCTGAATAATTGATCGCGTCACTCGGGCGGGCGGGGGCAGGCGGGGCACTGATGAAAATTTAAAGACTGAGTGCTTTGCTAACGGTGAAAAAGGCGGAGGCAGCGTTTTAAACGGACACTGACATTTCCTCTGAGTGTCCCGAGCTCAGGTCGATGTCACATTTTCTTCTGCTGACCTCTGACCCCTGCCTGCCTTGGGGGGGGCGGAGGGCTGCGGTCATGTGACCTCCATCTGCAGACATCAAGGGTTCACGTTTAGATCAATTTCACTCTGAATGTTTCACACACACACACACACACACACACGCGCACGCACAGACGCGCACACACACTGTGACCATGACGTGTGAAAATGTGCATTAAAGCAGAATGGTGGTGCGTCGGTGGCTTACATCTCTGTAAGCAGGTCCTTATCTGTGGTTGGTTGGAACTGAAGGTACAGTATTGGAGGGTCTGGGCATCCGTGCTATTTCAGGGAGTCATGAAGAACAGCGGTGGCAATATGATGATGCAGCATCTTCTTGGCGTTAATCGAAGCGTATTAGGGACTGGAAACGACTCCACCAAACACCAAACACACGCTCCATTAGAGCCCTGGTGTGCACCTTTGCTCAGGTGGGTGACCCAAGCAACAGTCCATCATGATCTCCTCTTTAAACTGAGCGCGCAGTGATGAGGTAAGTCAAACCCAGGAATCGTGAGTGGCACCTTTCCAACATGCAACAATATTGGAAAACTGTAACTGGGGAGTGCACACACCTTGGACATTAATGGAAAACCAGTTGTTGTGATTCCTCAGCATCTGGGGTGGAGGCACGTTTTATGGGAATACGGGCTCCGTCCATGCAGCCTGTGACTCCTTCCCATATTCAAATGGTGGGTTGCAGCATCTGGGAAGTTCACTGCCTTCTCAATACTCAAGTGGCCTTGAGTGGTGGAACGACTTTCCACACTGTTGTTCACTGACCCCACATAAGTCCCCAGTTTCTCAGTGAAAGGTGCCACAGGCCAAAAACTGTAGAGTTATGAGCACCTGCAGACTTACAGGAACGGGTCACATGCATTCCAGAACGACCTCAAAAGCTGATGTCATCGAAAATCGCAGTGGATCACTTCTGTCAACTTCTTAACTGGCTTATTATCAGGGGTGCACATAAGTGGTCCGCAGGTGCGCATGCGCTGTCAAAATAAAAAACGTGCACTAGATAAGAAGTTGCAATGCGTGTTTGTGTACCGGTTTCAAAGTGAGCGTCGCTGTTGGCCCCACACAGCGCCCCCTGCAGGCCAATGGGAAACTCTGAAACTGTCAAAGCATGAGAAGCAGTAGCTTCGTAAATGGAGACACCTGTGAGAACCAATCAGAGCTGCCGAGTCAGAGAACAAGTCACACTTTATTGAAATCAAACATTTTATTTCAAGATTTTACACACAGCAGGAAAAATAAAAACAAAAACAACACACAAAATCTGCACAACATTCAAAACCTTTGACATCACAGTCCTGCGAGGAACCACACGCGAGTGGCAGGATGTCTGAAGGAGTCGTGTGACGTGTGATGTGCTTGAATGATTTAGAGGAATCATCTGAACGCACTGGTGATGTCAGCGCATAAAAAAACATAAAAAACATACTGACCCATGACCCCTCCCCCCTCTGGCGATGTCATCTATGAGACCTTCGGACTCACTGACCACATGTGTTAAGGTTTCAGGCTGCCGTTGATCATGTGATCAATACCTCAGTCTTCTGACCGGTCCGGGGGGAGGGGTTCCTTTTCAGGTGGCTTTTTCAGCTGATTGGTTGCTACAATCAGACTAAACTGGAAGTGCCGGTACCGACACCGTGTCACTTCCGGTTTTGCAGAAAGAGGAGAGAAGAGTTGCGAATGGACGCCGCAATTACATCACTGATGATGATTGCGTTGCTGGAAGACATGTGGGCGGAGCCTCCCTTTTGTCTTTGTAAATAAACAGTCGTTACATGATGTAAGTAAACCAACAAACCAATCAGAATCAGCCCTTATGGCATCAATACCTTGCTCCAGCCAATCAGAACAGACCTGTGAAGTGTGAGCTAATGGAAAGGGTGGGGCTTAGTGTCCTCATAACAGATGACTGCTCTGATGTTTGACAGGAAGCTGTAAGTGGACATGCTGAAATAGAGCATGATGGGAGGAGCCTAAACATCACGCCTGATGAACCAGAGCTCGTTCCGGCGTCGTGGCACACCCGGGTTCTCATACACGGCCACGGCGTAGCGATCGCTGTGCAGCTCGTCAGTGGCACCGAGAATCTCCCACAGCAGGAGGATCTGCCGGCCCACTGTCTCCTCCGTGGTCGTCCCGAAAAACGGCCTGCACCCAATCAGAAAGCAGTCGTTAATTTGACGCAAAACCCGATGCCCGCCCACCGTCTGATGGCTCGGGGCATGTCTCAATATCCGTACCTGTGTGTTCTTGCGTTCTCGTGCACTGGTGATACGTCATCAGTCGGAGACCAATTACTGTTCCAATTTTCTTGATGCATGCTCAATCATCCAGGTAAGTAAATCTCCAAAAGTTGATTCTGTTCATCTGGATGTTTTCAGTGGGAGAAACTTTCGTCATCATCCAAGTGACTTCTTCAGTCTCAGCTGACTGCAGGTTTCCCCAATCTTATAAACAGGACATTTGCATAATGACTGAAACCAGCCCACTGAAGGAACAATGGGCTGGGAGGTCAACTTTTGGAGAGATACTGTTCCAATTCAAAGTACGCATCAAGCAGAGAACCGGAAAAATTCCCGGATGTGTTCTCACTCCGCCTGTTTTATTGAGTTGTGTGTACTTGGTACAGCTAAATATCCCAGAATGCATTTCGTCCAAAACTCAAACGCGGCAATGGTGGACGAGCGCAGCTAAAAACGTTTAAATATTACTCTTGCTGGGTCACAAAATAAACTTTTAAGTTATTTTCAGGCGAGAGTGTAGCTGTGTAAGCTTCAAATATCTACTCGATTTATCAAGACATCATATATTTCCAAATGTGCTCCGACGTTTTCGGAGACGTCTGTGACCTGCCAGCTCAACAGCTGACCGGGAGGTCGAGGATCACTAGAGCCGGCAAGAACAGCAGACTCCCGGCACATTGTCCCCCCCCCCCCGTGGTCTTTGGCTACTGAGGTTAAACATGATATATAAGTCACTTAGATCACTTCTCAATGTTAATGTGTGGTTTATTTCAGTGTTTTATTTGTTCCTGAGTAAAACGGTTTGGCTGAGATTAAAGTTAAGCTTCATAACATGTTACTCACAGTTAAATTAAGAAGGGACGGCAGTAAAAACTCCGGACCTGTGACATCATCAAGTACGCTGGTGTTCCAATTGTACAAATCGCGAGTACGGACTCGCGTTCGTACTCACTTGAGAATTGAGAAATGGCTTCAGCGTTCAAAACCCCCATCTGACAGGTCACTTCCTGTCACCTCTTCATGTCTGCTGATGGTTGAAGCATGATCACAACAACCAATCAGTGCTGAGCTCGCTGCTGAACTTTAACCTCTGCAGCTTCAATCATTCAATTGTTATTGTTGTTGGTTATTATCATTGTCTGATGTCACATTTCCTGTCCAGGTTGTCTTCTGTGACCCCGCTCACATCACAAACCACGATGTGGCAATGATGTTCTCACCTGGTGACCACTCTGATTGACTGTCTGTAGACGATGCTGATGTCAGGGTCGCAGGATTGCGGTGGGCTGTGCTGGAGCGCGGCGGGAAGGAAAAACGCTGTCTCCACATCCTTCTCGAACGTCTTGCCGTCCTTCGCCATGCGGATGTAACTGATGACGGGTACGGTCATCCCCAGGTATCTACCTGTACATGAGCAACAACACAATCACATGACCTGCAGGTATCAAACGCAACTGAACGCTCCAGCAAGCGTGCAGTGTGGGTGGCGGGTAATGGGCGGAGCCTGACCTGCAGAATTCTCCTTGCAGATGAAGCGCATCAGCTTCATGAAGGCCATGGAGATGCTCTGCTCGTACAAGTCGTCTCCTCGTGTCACGCACGCCCAGTGACCCGCCGGGTACAGCCGCTCCTCGTACTGCACCTCCCCCATCTGTGGGTGGTACCACACGTCAGCACTAACGGAGAGGGGGCGGGGTTAGGGTTTAGGGTCAGGGCATTTACCTTCTCGTGGCTTGAGATGGGTGTGAAGGGGAGGGGCTCCCTCTGCTGGCTGTTGCGTGTCATTTCCTGTATGGGTCCTCTCATTTCTGGAAAACAGAACAGGAAGCTCTGTTTTCTGTCCAGTAATTGATTACACAGCAGTGAAGAGAAGATTTCATCACAGCAGCACAGAACAACCTTTTAGACAGGGTGTCTTTCTGAAAGTGCTGTAACCGACTTTAAGGATATAATCCACCCACTGTAATCATTTAACCACCTTCTTCACCCACTATGTGTTAATAGACCTCTCTGCATTGAATCATATCTGTTATTACTCTCTGTCTCTCTTCCACAGCATGTCTTTATCCTGTTTTCCTTCTCTCACCCCAACCAGTCACAGCAGATGGCCCCGCCCCTCCCTGAGCCTGGTTCTGCCGGAGGTTTCTTCCTGTTAAACAGGAGTTTTTCCTTCCCACTGTCGCCAAAGTGCTTGCTCATAGGGGGTCATATGATTGTTGGGTTTTTCTCTGTATCTATTATTGTAGGGTCTACTGTAAATTATATAAGGTGCCTTGAGGCGACTGCTGTTGTGATTTGGCGCTGTATAAATAAAACTGAATTGAATTGAGACAGCAACCAGCTGAGGAGAGGCGGTAGTTGCTTCCACGAAGCCTCCACCATGGATCAGAGCACTATGGTGGGGCGGAGCCACTCAGAAAGGTAAGTTATCATTCTGAGTGGTTACACCCCTTTTCGGAGCGAAATATGACAGGTGAAAAACACACCTGAACATCTCCATGCTGTGCATCAATCAGAGGCCTTGTACAGAAATGAGCACATAAACAATCAACCCCTGATCAATCAGTGCCTGCATCACACAGAAACTGGCCCCACCCCCTGACCTTGAGGAACTGACACCTGGTGTGTGCTGGCGACGGCCTGCCAGTGACTCATCAGCCGCTCCGACTCATCTTCATCCATTGGCTCGGGGTTGTCTGTGACGTCATCGTCCAGCTGCTCGTCATCCAATCCATCGAGATCCTCCAAAGAGATCAGTGCCATGACCTTCGACCTGCAGAAAATCCGCTGAGAGGAAGTGGGGATGTGACTCCTGCAGAAAGACGAGGGATTTGTCAGAAACATGTGACCCGGAAAAGCCTACTGCAGCCAATCAGAGCCACCCATGATTGGCTCATGTAATAACCATGTTGTGCACGCGCTCCGAACACAATTACGCTATAACAGGAACCCTGTTTTAACCCTAAACCGTAACCTTTGACCTAAACTCTTTCCTGAGGCGGAGCCAGACTACAGCGGAGGCGGAGCTCCAGGTTAACTGGTTAGAGTTGTTTACATATTCCACTCGTGTACCACATGTTGGATCCACAGATTCGTCTTTTTCACCGAGCGGTCCTCTCTGTCTGTCAGTCAGTGTGTCTGTCCGTCCGTCATGCAGTAAGATTAAAGACCTGCCAAAAAGAGCTCTCCGTCTCCAGCTCGTACAGTAAAGTATTTTAATTCAGAACAACAACCTCAGACTTCCTTCCGCCTGGTCTCCCGGTCATCCTTACCGCGGATCCAACAGGTGAACACGGAGATGTAAACAACTGTAACACTTGCCCGGGTGCCGTTAGCACGGTGCTAAGGCTAGCGCGGAGCCGCTCTTAGCACAGCTAGCCCAGTTAGCAAAAGCTAAGCGCTCTAATCAGCTCCGGGTCAGAGCGCTTAGCTCGATCCGGTTCGTATTACCAGGTTCTGCACTCGCCTGTCCGCCAGGTGAGACCACAGCTTTCGACACGTCTGTGAAACGCAACGACAAACAGTTTCTTCTTCTCCGCTTCCGGCAGCCTAACTGCTTCACGATGATGGCACCGGAAATACGTCACCGTCACACTAGGACGTACAAATGAAGAGAACTCCTGATTAGCCAATAAGAGAGCAGCGCAGTGAACAGTACGTTTGATACTGCAGCTGCATCGTCATCAATGATTCATGTGAATACGCCAAGCACACCTGTTCAGGTGTTCTGTCCTGCTGCTGTAAACGTGCTATGTAAATAAAAGTTAATAGTTTTATGCTCTACAGCAGCGGCCCCCTTTTCTGCGCCATTGACCGCTTTATGTCCGACAATATTTTCACGAACCCGCCTTTAAGGTGTCGTGGATAAATACAACAAAATAAAACCAGTACCGGTACCAAAATTACGAGTTAACGATAAAAACAATTTTTAAAAAAAAGATTACGCTAAAAGCCGATAAAAACCCTGAAAACCATAAATTTCACACCCAGGCCTCAACTCTTGCATCCCGGTACCAAACGACTCACATACTGGTCCGTGGCCCGGGGATTGGGAACCGCTGCTCTACAGTTGTGACAGTCAGGTAACACCTGTCCATTGTACAGGTGATCAGACACATGTTACTGCAGCACAAGGTCAGCAAGAGAACACCCAAATACTACAGTATTTATTTGTGGTTGCTGCACACAGCAAATACACTCAGGTTTCCTCACATGTACACAGGCTGCGGTGGGAGTGGTAATAACACACAGGTGTGTTCAGCAGCATTGATCCTGTGTGGGCGTCGCTCCGCACTGTGGCTGTAACACTCTCTGCTGAAGGAGCGCTCATCTAGTTCACCTCCAGAGAACACAAACCTGAGGTGACCTGGAGGGGCGGAGCCAGCCTGACATAGCAGTGTCTTGCTCCTCACGGCTGTGACTACTTTTAGGAGTTCTGACTGGTCGATGCGAATGAGCTCATAGTAACAACACACCACCTTAATATCTGGAACCAAAACTTTATTTACAAAAACAAACCTGCCGTCTTACAGTTGTTTTCACCTCAACATTAAAAAAAAATAAATTCTAAAACTATTAAAAAACAAACGGGAAGAAAAAAAATGAATTGGAGGGGCGGGGCTCTGGTGTGATGTCATCCAGGTTAGATCAAATCAGCAACTGCAGAGAGAAAAACAGTGTCCAATCAGTGAACAGAATAAGACCGACAACAACAGCATGCAAACAGTGACATCAGCAGGCCCCTGATTGGCTGTCTCATACCGTTCATGGGCATCTCATCGATCTGGGTGGAGTAATACTGCTCGATGTCTCGCAGGATGCGGATGTCGTCATTCTTCACAAAGTTGATGGCCACACCCTTACGCCCATAACGCCCCGACCGGCCAATCCTGAAGGAGGTCAGAGGTCATAGCATTAGTCACGAATAAACACCCCCTACTCTCCTCAAAGGACCACCGGATCCAAAACTGTCTAAGCCCCTCCCCCAAAGCACTCTGCGCAAGTCTCCGCCCTGATCGGTGCGGAAGGACACGTGGGGACTAGTTTGTGTGGAGGGATACCTGTGGATGTAGAGCTCTCTGTTGTTGGGCAGGTCGTAGTTGATGATGAGCGAAACCTGAGGAACATCCAGGCCCCGAGCCCAGACATCGGTGGAGATCAGCACACGACTGAAACACAAAAACCCAGAGGTCAGTCTCTGAATCTGAATCTGAATCTGAATCTGGTCCTGGTCCTGGCTCTGGTCCTGGTCAACTCACCTGGCTCCTGATCTGAACTCCTTCATGATGGACTCTCTCTCCTTCTGCGGCATGTCTCCGTGCATCGATGACACCGTGAAGTTGGCCTCCCTCATCTTCTCTGTCAGCCAGTCCACCTGAAACACAAACACTACGTTTCCCATGATGCTCTGATGATGCGCTACACCTGCCCACACAGGAGGACGTTCACAGACCTTCCTTTTGGTGTTGCAGAAGATGACGGCCTGCGTGATGGTCAGCGTGTCATAAAGGTCACACAGCGTGTCGAACTTCCACTCCTCCCTCTCCACGGCAACAAAGAACTGCTTTATCCCCTCCAAGGTCAACTCATCACTGCGGCCAAGAGACATTAACATACAGAGAGAGCAAGAGAGACATGGTGAGAGTAAGGTGGGATCAGGTTTCATTCTGAATAATCTCAGCTCCACGATTCTGCCAGAAACTGACCGTTTGACGAGGATGCGGATCGGGTCGGTCATGAACTTGTTGGTCATCTCCAGGATCTCGTGCGGCAGCGTGGCACTGATCAGGACCACCTGCGTGGCAGGAGGCAGGTAGCGGTACACGTCGTAGATCTGCTCCTTGAAACCTGGACACAGAAAGCCGACAGGAAGTTAGACGCCCCTGGACAGGTGTTTCAGTCTGGTGGTTAAACTGTGACATCACAGTGACACGCGCTCACCTTTGTTGAGCATCTCGTCGGCCTCGTCCAGGACCAGCATCTTGATGGCTCTCGTTCTCAGGCTGCGGCGCCGAATCATGTCTGAAGTAAACAAACAAAGGTGAGCTCCTATTGGCTGCTGCAGTTAGAGGCTGGCCAATCAGGAGCCAGAAGCTGAACAACCTTTTAGACATAGTGTCCAGACATTTCCTCCAGACACACAGGTGTAATTAATAAAACTTCATACAGCGTAACGTTGTGATATTTAGTATGGCAATATCGAGATTTTATTATAAACAAGAATAATAAAAGCAGTTGCTTTTTCAGGCCAGCAGATGGCGCCGTTTTCCCCTAGTGTGTAAGAACCTGGGATAAAGTCGGTAAAACAAAGATGGACGCAGAGAAAGAAAACGCTTCGACACGGCATCAGCGCCAACGCTGCCTTTCCTGTCTCCATGGGACAGAATTTAAAAAAATTAACAGTACAGTGACCATCAAAACCATGAAACAATATTGCCGTAAAGTTTATTTTCCGACACCATGGAACAAACGATAGCGTAATATGATGACTGTTTTTATATCGTCATCCGACATATATATTGTTATATCGAACAGCCCTACTTCAACATAACATTGCCTGTGTGTGCGAGATTGTGCGTGCAGGGAACACCCGGAGGAACCGACTACGTTCTCCTCTCCAGCTCGAGACCTCAGAGCACAAACAGAACCTTTTACTTAACTCAAGCAAACGCGTTTCATATCATTTTTCCAGCAGCCGTCTTTCACATTGTTCACGTTTTGTGTGTGATCGTGGAGCAGAGCCGCGGCTGCCTCCAGCTCTGACAGGTTTATGAACAGACAAGTGTAAGTCTGGTGGAGGTGGGTGGGTTTGTTCCAGTGAACTGCTTCAGCATGCAGAGACATGTCAGACAATTTCACTCTCCCAGCCCTGTGGGAACAGTTTGGAATGACCTCAGCCCCACAGAACACCTCTGGGCCGTGAGCCTTTTCCTCCAACATCAGTGTGACCTCATGGACGTGCTTCCAGCTGCATCCTATTAAAGCCTGTGGATTTAGACTGGGAGGCCGGTCGAGTTCACGCAAGCGTGAAGGCAGACGAGCGAATACTTTTGGCAGCGTAGTGAACGACATCACGCCTCTTTCACATTGCCAGGCCGAAGGCACCAGGCAGATATATGTTTTCACTTCCTGTTTCAAGGTGGCGTTGTTAACGGGCTTCTTGGCATCCTGAAACACACGCACACCGCTGAGCGCCGAGAGCATGACCTGGAGAGGTTTCGTCTGACTGGATCTCGTTTTATCCAATTATAATTTAAATGCGGGAGCGTCTCCCACCTCACCCGATCGGACACGACTATGACAGCAGGTGCGGTTGACATGACCCACTCGTACTCACCGAACACTCGTCCGGGAGTGCCCGCCACGACGTGCTGGCCGTAGTCAAGCTTGCGTATGTCCTCGCCGACGTTGGTGCCGCCGATGCAGGCGTGACACTGCACGTTCATGTAGTCTCCCAGAGCGAGCAGCACCTGCGCACATGTGCAAACAGCCAATCAGAAACCAGCACATGCGATTACAGGTGATCAGCCAGCTGTGACAAGGGGCGGGCATACCTTCTGAATCTGTCCGGCGAGCTCTCGAGTCGGAGCGAGGATCAGAGCCTGCGTCTCCCTCACCTGCAGACAGGAAACGCATCACAGTGTCACAATAACAGTTTAACCCATCTGCTTGAAAAGGCCACGCCCACCGAGGCTGTGACAGACTCACCTGGATGTCGAGACACTGCAGCACAGAAACGCAGAAGGTGGCGGTCTTTCCCGTTCCAGACTGAGACCTGCAGACAGCAGCTGTTAGGAACATCTGGAGGCAAGAGAGCTGCACGGCAACAAGAACAGTGAGGGAAGAGGAGAGGAGAGAGGAAGGAAACGCTTACTGAGCGATGACATCCCGGCCTTTGATGATCTGCTTGATGGCTCGCTGCTGGATCGCTGACGGCTTCTCAAATCCTGCAACACGAACACTGCGTCACTGCCAAAAAACATCTTCAAACAACTTTATTTAACCCGGCGACGGGTTTTCCAACATTCAAATGACCATAATTCTGAAACACTTTATGCAATCTGAAATCCTCCAGGGGTTCCTGAAAGCAGCGAGACGACGCCTCTCAGTGACATCAGGGTCATTACGGTAACCTGAAGCACGCAGCAGCCCCAGGAAGGCGAAGGCCGTCCCAATTAAAGCTTCCTCCTTCTTTTCCACAGATCTAGGGCCGTGCGATATGACCCGGTTATCTCCCGATAACCTTATCTGTCACTAAATGTGCTTTTTCTGTAACTCGACCTGTGTGAGGTGTTTTCAGCTGAGTGTTCTGACCGATGCATGAAACCATCTACTTTTAGATAGAAGTTGTAAAGGCCGCCATTTTCTTTGTGAGTATTTCTTACACGGCGTGCTGCGGGGAAACGCCCGTTCTAGCGTTTGAGTCTGAGGCTGGTTTGGAGCACCTGACGGCTCTTTGTTGCTTCTTGTCCGTAAACTCTCTCCACTCTCTGTCACCTGAGAAGAGCTTTGTGCTGTTTGAGTCTGAGGTGGGCGCCGGTTTGTGCCAGAACTTACATCGTACAGTTTTCTGGTCCGTGTCAGACGTTTCACAACCAAACCGTGTCCGTGCTACAGAGGCGGCCCTCGTTTAGGAATAAGGTCATGGATTTGTTTGGACTGGTCATTCTGTTCGGAGCTACCTGGTTCTGCCTCGTCTAAACTGGTCATGTTGGGATTCTCTGTGCCCGCATCCATAAACAGTGGATTTTGTGTCACCACGAAACAACCGATAGCATATCGCACAGCCCTGGGCCGGATATGTCCTTCATACCCCACCCTATCCCAGGATTCACAGCGAGGCGATGGCGGTGATGTTGAAGCGGGCAAAGAGTAAACTCCACATTTATTTGTGTAGAAATGTTCCAACAGTGACGTTAACGTTGACTTCCTCTTCCTCTGCTCAAAGTCGGCTTTAAGCTCACAGAGACCGTGACGATACTTCAACACCAACACAACAAGCTGAGGTGCAGACAGGCTGCTGCGACCTTCACTCTGACAAACATCGGCCACACTCACGCCCGCTCAGTGTTTCTGCTCGTTCTGTTCGGTGGCTTTAACGTTTGTTTTCACTAAGACACTAATGACTGTCGATATTTTTGATTTAGTCGTGCTATAGGGCTGCCACAAACGATTATTTTGATAGTCGACTAGTCACCGATTATTTTTGCGATTATTCGACTAATCAGATCATGCATCCATTGGACGTAAAACGTATAGCTTATTTCACCAGCATGCATCTGCTCTTATATAACTCTCATTAGCTTACAGCTTGAAGTGTTTAAGGTTGTGCTAACCAAAAATAAGGACAAGATGATAGTTTATTAAATTTTAATGACATTTGCAGATTGTTTCGGTGGAGTTTAATAAACTCAGCCCTCTGCTCCTTGCTATCTAAACTATAACAGGACACCAGAGTATATTCTCGAGCATCTCACACTTCTGATAATCAGTTGTCTGCTTGACATTTATTCAGCTGTGTAAAAACTATAACTTTAATCTCAGCCAAACCGATTTACTCAGGAACAAATAAAATACTAAAAAAAGCCAAACAATATCATTTTTAAGTTATCTAAGTGACTTATATATCATGTTTAACCTGAGTAGCGAAAGACTGCGGTGGGTTTGAAAACGATTTGCCGGGAGTCCGGTGTTCTCACCGGCTCTAGTGAGCCTTGAACACCGGCTAGCTATCGAGCTGGTGGGTAACAGACGTCTCCGAAAACGTCGGAGCGCTTTTGAAAATATGTGATGTCTTGATAAACTGAGCAGATATTTGAGGTTTACACAGCTACATTCTCGCCTGAAAATATGTTAAACGTTTATTTTGTGACCCAGAAAGAATAACAAGAGTGATATTAAAACTAACTAGCTGCCGCCATTGTTGAAAACTGAGCAGGTCCGCGCTATGAATTCTGGGACACAGCTTCTTCTTCTTCGGGGTTTAACGGCAGCTGGCATCCTTGTACATGCAGTGCTGCCATCTTCTGTTTCAGTCCGTTATTACACTCTTAAATCCTACTACTTATTCCTGCGTCTTTGGGATCTTACAAAGCTTCAAACGACGTGTCGACTATTAAATTAGTCGTCGACGATTTTAATAGTCGACGTAATCGTGACTAGTCGACTAATCGTGGCAGGCCTATCGTGCTATAAGTGCGGATGTAAAACAAACATTTTATTGCTTTGCGGTCCGATTGAAGCAGGTCAGACGTTGCCGTAGAGAAACCCAAGAATCGCCCGTTAATTTCTGTACATGTCAAAATTAGAACCTTAATACAGCTTTAACTGTCAGGTACACACAGAGCTCATGAAATCTATAAAAGGCTGCAGAAGCACAAGTACCAGAACGTACCTGAAAATCAATGTGAGTATTTGTTTTCTTCAGTTCTATGAAACATGGAGTATTTCGGATCAGTAGTACTGCTGTTGGTTTCATAATATGTGCTTGGATCGTACTGATGTTTAGTTCAGGTTTGGACCAGAAAACAAAACTCATCTGATCCAAACAGTCGGGTGTTGATGGAAGTGCAGCTCGAACTAGATGATCTGTACCTTCAACGAGCTCGAGGTGCTTCCATCAAACCATCAGTTTGCTCCTCTCATTATTCAACAGCAGGCACAGAGTGGGGTGAGTGTGAAGAATGAGGCAGTTATTTCATAGATCCTCTTAAATAAATCAGACGGTCTCACAGCCAATTCGTTTGGAAAGATCTAAGAAGCTTAGAGTTCACAGCGAGTATGTAACCAGGACTAATTAAGTAAGTAAGTAAGTAAACTTTATTTATTAAGCGCTTTTCACAGACAGACAGTCACAAAGTGCTGTACACAAATATTAAAATAGACAATAAAATCAGTAGACATTATACACAATGTAAAAGATCAAATGTAAATAGTGTAAAAAATATAAAATATGTAGATCAACAAAAGGCTTGTTTGAACAGAAAAGTTTTTAACTGTTTTTTAAAAGAATCCACAGAGTCAAGCAAACGTAACTGTAGTGGTAAACTGTTCCACAGCCTTGGTGCAACAGACTGAAAGGCTCTGTCCCCTTTTGTCTTCAGTCGTGTACGGGGAACAACTAAGAGACTCTGAGTCTGTGAGCGGAGATGACGAGCAGCAGTGTATTTTATAAGAAGCTTGGATAAATAATCTGGGGCCTGGCCATTTAGTGCGCTATATGTTAAAACAAGAATTTTAAAGCAAATTCTAAACTCTATTGGGAGCCAATGTAGAGAATATAAGATGGGAGTGATGTGAACACGTTTGGTAGAACGAGTTAATAGTCTGGCTGCTGCGTTTTGTATCGCCTGGAGGTGATGATGATTTATCCAAGCTAGTAAACAGGGAATTACAGTAATCTAAGCATGATGACACAAATGCATGAATGAGTTTTTCCAGTTCAGCTGAAGAGACCATATGTCGCAGTTTAGATATGTTTCTTAAATGATAGAAACAGGAACGAGACAAAGATTTTACATGAGAGTCGAGGCCCAGAGAAGAGTCAAATATTACTCCAAGATTCCGAATATTTGACTTGACAGATGGACAGAAGGAGGCAAGAACCTGACTGATTTTAGAATGTAGCTCAGGAGGAGCTATGATCATGGTCTCGGTCTTGTTAGTGTTTAGAACGAGGTAGTTGCTTGAAAGCCACTCAGAAACCTGGGTTAAGCACTGGACTAGGGTGGACAGCCTATCCAGCTGATGAGGCTTAAAGGACATATGGAGCTGGATGTCATCAGCATAAAAATGATAAGACAGGTCGCTAAAAGATTGAATGATACCAGCTAAAGGAAGCATATAAAAAGAAAATAGTAATGGACCTAAAACTGAACCCTGTGGGACCCCACAGGTCAGGGCAGCAATGTCAGAGGTGAACCTGTCAGTCCTAACAGAAAAGGTCCTGTCTGATAAGTAGGAAGAAAACCAGTCTAGGGCTGTGCGATATGACCAAAATCTCATATTCCGATATAAGACATTATCGTTCCGATAACGATATAAATCACAAAAATTTAACATTTTCTGTAAATTCTGTGAATCTCGGGCAGCTCGACTTGCGTGAAGTGTTTCCAGCTGGGCGTCGTGTACCTGGAGTCGAGTGTTTTAACCGATGCATGAAACTATATATTTTTAGACATAAGTTGTAACGGCCGCCGTTTTCTTTGTGAGTATTTATTACACGGCGTGCTGCGGGGAAAAGTCTGTTCTAATGCTTGAGTCTAAGGTTTATTTTTTAGCAACTGATGGCTCTTTTTTGCTTCTCATCCACAAACACGCCGCATCCTCTTTCACGTGATTCAGTTTATTTTGAAAAGTCTCAACAGGATCTTGAGCTTTATTGTGAAAGGTTTATGTGGAAAATACACAAGTGGACACGCGATAGTTTTACCGTCGCTGTTGCTAATGACGACGTATAAAAACAGGCGCTTGTCCATCCGTAGTGTGGTTATATTAAATATAAGAGAAAGAGACAGGTTCTTCTCTACTGGGTTCATAAACACAATAAACACAATTTCACACCAGTAAAAACACCGCTTCATGAAAGATCCTGGTGATGCTGTTGTTTCACTGAGTTTATAATCAGCTGATAACAGCAATGGCAGTCCCTCTAACATCTACAGTTAGAGAAGATCCCGGCTCTACCACACCACCAGCACTTTGAAAATACTGAATTAAGTGACAGAAAAATCTAAAAGGTATTATAATTATTTTACTGAAAGTTTTTCTAATGAGTTTAAAAGATACATCCTTAAAGACTTAGCTGGATCAAATCACCAAAATATCAGAAAAATATATATTTCATATCCAGTCCTTCCTAAAAAAAAAAGAGCTCAGTTTTAACATTTTATATGAGTTTTACCCAACTAATGATTTTATTACACTGAGATTTAAAGTGGATGTTTTCTGTGATGGGCAGAGATTTGTGATGCCTGCCGGCCGGGGAATCAACTCAGTCAGTGCTAAACTGGAATTTTTATTAACAATTTAATGGAAAAAATTTTATTGACAGCTCTCAGAGAAATCAGAGCTGATCTCGAGCTGTTTGATAAGTCTCTGAAGGTTGTTCGAATTAGCCCATAAATCATTTCTATTACTTAAATATTTTAATTGACTCTGGACTACAAAAATAAAAAATAAAAATAAAAAATTTAATTGAACATGATCAACAGATGAATGCTTCTTTGTTTGTACACATGTTCAATAAAGTTTTTGTTTCCGACACAACTTCCCGTGTAGGTACTGAAAAAAGTACCTGGTACTACCATCTAATGGAAACCTTAGAAGGCACTAATAGAAAAAGGCTACGTTAGGCGGTGATACCTGGTACCAGGGTTTGTTTTTAGTACCTACACAGCCGGGGATCCAAGCGATCTGCTATAAAAGACAACAACGAGGAAACCAGCAGCACATAAACTAAATTAAATACAGTTACAGTCAGTTACTACATTACACTGAGCCACTGGACCAAGTCGGGTCACACACCGGGTCAGCAGTCACAGAGTCCGGTCTAACCCGATCTAAAGTCAGGTCTATCAGAACATCTGCTTCTCCGCCACTGAAAGTGCGCAGACACGTTAGCAGGTCGGGCTGATGCTAATCGGAGAGCTTCTGGAAAGAACTAAAAGCCGGATAGTCAGTCTAACGGCACCCCTCCGGATACGATGCCCCCGGGGTCGAACTGAGCACAGTGAAATCTCTTTAATTCGCCTACTCAACACACTGCGCCGACGTTAGCTTTACAGATGACTAGCTGAGCTAGCTTTCCCCCGGAGGCCGCGCCGAACCCCGGTTTACCGTAGGCGTAGATCCCGCGGAGAAGGTCCTCCCGGAGACCCATGGTGTCGAAGGTAGGGGTGACGTCCACCTCCTCGCTGGTCTCGAACTCCACCTTGGTCATATCTTCCTCCTTCAGGATCCTCTTCCTACCCTGAGCCCCGGTGGCAGCCATGTTCCTCGGAGCTTTTAATCCGTCTGAAAGTCGCAGATGTCCGGATTCACCAGTCCGCGCTTCGCCGCGCTGCTAAGCTAACTGCTAACGAGAGAAAGAAGCACGTGTCGCTACGCCGATGACGTCCGCAGCGGGCGACGAGGATTTGACGTCACACCAGGAAAAAATAACAAACTTCCGGGTTCTTTATCAGCGTACTCGGAGGCCGATTATACGACACAGAATAAAACGTAAACCTGATCGAATGATGAGAAACTGATCAATACGTGAATAAGAAAGTGTCTCAGTGTTCGATCAACCCGGGACAGAGAGACTTTTGAAAACAAGGAATAACATCCTATGCACAATAACCCGAACTATATATACAAAACACACTGTTTATTTACACCGGATTGTATATTTGTACATTTGTTTCCTTTTTTTCTGTTAATACTGTTCATATGAATATAGTGCTGCAGAACTGTGCCCCCCCCCCACACACACACACACACACACACATACATACACACATGTTCACTGAGTTGGAGATGCTCTGTATCTGTATCATTGTACAACTGTATAGTGACAATAAAGGCATTCTATTCCATTAAACTGGACCCTTTTTTTCTCTAACTTTATTTCAACAGAGACTTTAACAACAAGCACAACACACGGAGAGCATGTTGTACAACTGTAGTGCAAAATTCTAACACAGTGGAAGAGTATGTATAATTAAACACACAGGATAGAAATACAGATTAAACGGGGAAAGTGAGAGATACAGAGACGCTGAATAATTAACTTAAGACATTAAAATATTACAAATATTCATGTTTTTAAAGCTTTCTTGTTGTGAGAGGAACAAACTGTTCTGTTTCTGTCCTGAGAGTGGAGAGCTTACATTTATGGATGTGGAATTTGATTAATGAGGGAAAAGCATGAGAGTCTTTCTCACTAAAGTCAGTAAAACCAAATAACACGTTTTGGTAAAAACGTACAAATTCTGATAAGATGCTGTCAGAGATGAAACTAACGATATGTTTCATAAAACCTGAGCAAATGTAAATGTTTCTGTATCGCTCTTCTGTTTTTGAAGGATTTAAACTGGACCCTGAGACACACTGACAGGTGTGATGTCATCACGTCAGCCGCTACACTGGGCAGCCTGCAGGTGATGATGTAATCAAACATAAACAAACCACAAAAGTGTAAACTGACAGTTAATCTGGTAATCTAATATGAAAGCGGTCACCTGTGCGGCCAGGTGACAGGAAGGAGCTGAGGACTGACGCTGCTGTTGTATAAAATCACCAAATACTCCGATGATTTTCACCCCTTTAGAAACTTTGTTACTCTGTTGTTTAAATGAATTTCTTTTAAACAATGTTTTTTATTAAGAGTTTTTTCTTTATACATATAAACAAAAGGAGAAGAGAAGGATGGTTTGTACATTTGGGCTCATTAGTCCGTACACTTAAGGCCGTAAAATTTAGGGAGAAAAGGAAAAAGAAAAATAAAGAAAAAAAATACACACACACATATAAATGTGTAAAAACAAAGTGCTTCCCCAGATAACAAAGTCCCTGCAAAATAATCCCATTCATTCCCACCCAGGTCACTGTACACTGTATTTCCACACCTGACATGAGGGAGGTGCACACACTCATGCACCTGAAAAATTCTTATAGATTTGGAAATGCATCAAGGAAACGACCCCGCATGACACGACATGAGGTCATACAACCACTGTGTGTGTGAGTGGGAGGGGGTGAATGATAGCTCCTGTCTTTTAGAGGCACCTCATTCCCACTGATGCCAAACAGAGCAAGATGAGGGTCGGGGGCCAGCGTCACTCTGAGAATCCTGGACAGGGTATGAAAAACCTCTGTCCAGAACTGAAGGAGACTGGGACAAGACCACTACATGTGGATCAGTGAGGCTTCAGCAGTTTGGCATCTGTCACAATATGGAGCGATATCAGGAAAGACACGAGATAATCTGGATGTTTAAATAAAGTTTATTTGTTTGTGAGGTCACACTGAAGCAGCTTTATTAAAAGAACTACAACTGCTAAATTGGCCGACGTTTCCCACCTGCCTGCATCACAGGAGGCAAAAGTACAGATGTTCTGTACTTCTTCTACTGCAGTAGAAGTACATGGACTAGTGCTGAAAATACTACAGTAAAAGTTAAAGTACTGATTCAACTTCTTTACTCAAGTAGGAGGGAAAAGGTACCGTCACAGTGGGGGGTGTGTGTGGTTTGGTGGGGGGGTTCACAGCAGTCTCGGCTGGATTCCATCCTCCACACCGAATTATCTCATTGTTGCCTCGAAAAACCAAAAACGTACTTAAGGTGACTAAGTTAGGACAGAGTGTTCACTGAGTACTAAGAACTGGACTTTTCTGAGTGAGCAACACTAAATGTTTTTCCATTGACATTAACAAAGGTCTACAAAGTTCTAAATTAAAAAACAATTTATGGTAACTTACAATTTTTAATTTGGCTGACTGTAATAGGGCAGCCCTTAGCGGCTGGAAACACAGTGAGATGGACTAAGGCAAGTGCAGTGGAACAAAGTATTTATTTGCCATACAGCTCTCCTTACAACAATTCACTTCGAGCTTCTTCACAGCACAATATATCCTCCTCTAATGAGGACCAGCAGCCTTAAATATGTTCAGCTGTCACAGACCAAACCATTATTCCACTCTTAGGTAAATTCTTAAATCCCAACCTTCCACCACAGTATACAATATATGAATTAGAATAAATAAATACATAAATACAGTTCACATTTTCATATTAATAAATATTTCACACTTTAATTTTACACCAAACCCAATACTATAAAAACCCAGAAACCCAAGCACAAAAAGATTCACCATACTCTCTTTACCAATGGTCTCTCCCGGAACCATTAAATGGTGTCTGGACCCCCGGGGAAACATTTGCCCAAACACCCTGAAGAGGACACAGACAAGAAAGGTGAGTAATCATTGTCTTACAAACACTTATTTGCGCCACTTTCCTTCCTAGATTTCACACACACATTTGCATTAGTTTTCCTTACTGGTAAACCTTAATCATAATCTCAATCACCATTCTTCTCTCCTGACAGACAACCACCACATTCCTTGATGAGGAGCAGCTGTGCAGGATCTGAAACAAGGCTACCAACTGATTTTAAAATGCCCAATAAATAATCAATAAATATTTAAACTTCTTGTGTGCAAATGTTTTACTGTGCAAATCCATGCCTAAAGTGCAATACTAAATAAAGTGCTTGATAAGGTGCTTTTAATAAAGTGAAAAGTGTGCTCTAAAGTGCTATACAGAGAATATAATATAAACTAGAAAGCGAAAATTTCAGAAGAAATTTTATGTGTGCCTATGCCGCTGCTAATCACTGTAGTTTGCCATTCATACGGCTACAGAGAGCAAAACTCAGAAGAGCAGCCATTCTCCACCATGAACTATGGTAAAAACAAACACCGCTCACGCTTCACAGATGACAGCTTACAGTTTTGTGTAAAGATGAAGTTACTTCATACAGCGCCGATTTGCAGACGCTGTGCACACAGGTTCATGAGCAGAAGTCTCATTGTACCACGGCAGACCCGACAATGTTTGCATGAACATGCTTTGAAGCATTACGTTATGGACCACTTTTCACACATGGTTGGTGTACCCACACAGGCAGCTGTAGCTTTTCAACTCATAGCCCAACACACACCCAAAGAACAGCCAAGAGAGCACAGACTTTACACCCGTGGGTCCACCTCCCCTGCAGCGGCACTGCAGACCACGCCCCGACACACACATCAAACACATAAAATAAATATTTATGCACTTTCGCATTCACTTTTTGTTTTTTGTTATTTTTACACAGTGTTCTGAATGATGAACAATGGTCTACAGCCAATCTTGTGTATTATTATACAAACTTTGGTTGTAAGATTCAGATAAGTATTTAATAAAAGCTAAATATTTTATATGAGAGTAAGAAAGAAAAGTATATCTTTATGTCCACCTTTCTCTGTTAATGCCCTACCTGGCCCCCTGGCAAAAGCTTTGCTAGATCCGCCCCTGCACAGTTACCAGCTGTCAGCTACACAAAAAAAGGAGCTTGGTGTTTACAGGGAGTGCAGAATTATTAGGCAAATGAGTATTTTGTCCACATCATCCTCTTCATGCATGTTGTCTTACTCCAAGCTGTATAGGCTCGAAAGCCTACTACCAATTAAGCATATTAGGTGATGTGCATCTCTGTAATGAGAAGGGGTGTGGTCTAATGACATCAACACCCTATATCAGGTGTGCATAATTATTAGGCAACCTCCTTTCCTTTGGCAAAATGGGTCAAAAGAAGGACTTGACAGGCTCAGAAAAGTCAAAAATAGTGAGATATCTTGCAGAGGGATGCAGCAGTCTTAAAATTGCAAAGCTTCTGAAGCGTGATCATCGAACAATCAAGCGTTTCATTCAAAATAGTCAACAGGGTCGCAAGAAGCGTGTGGAAAAACCAAGGCGCAAAATAACTGCCCATGAACTGAGAAAAGTCAAGCGTGCAGCTGCCAAGATGCCACTTGCCACCAGTTTGGCCATATTTCAGAGCTGCAACATCACTGGAGTGCCCAAAAGCACAAGGTGTGCAATACTCAGAGACATGGCCAAGGTAAGAAAGGCTGAAAGACCACCACCACTGAACAAGACACACAAGCTGAAACGTCAAGACTGGGCCAAGAAATATCTCAAGACTGATTTTTCTAAGGTTTTATGGACTGATGAAATGAGAGTGAGTCTTGATGGGCCAGATGGATGGGCCCGTGGCTGGATTGGTAAAGGGCAGAGAGCTCCAGTCCGACTCAGACGCCAGCAAGGTGGAGGTGGAGTACTGGTTTGAGGTGGAGTACTGGTTTGGGCTGGTATCATCAAAGATGAGCTTGTGGGGCCTTTTCGGGTTGAGGATGGAGTCAAGCTCAACTCCCAGTCCTACTGCCAGTTTCTGGAAGACACCTTCTCCAAGCAGTGGTACAGGAAGAAGTCTGCATCCTTCAAGAAAAACATGATTTTCATGCAGGACAATGCTCCATCACACGCGTCCAAGTACTCCACAGCGTGGCTGGCAAGAAAGGGTATAAAAGAAGAAAAACTAATGACATGGCCTCCTTGTTCACCTGATCTGAACCCCATTAAGAACCTGTGGTCCATCATCAAATGTGAGATTTACAAGGAGGGAAAACAGTACACCTCTCTGAACAGTGTCTGGGAGGCTGTGGTTGCTGCTGCACGCAATGTTGATGGTGAACAGATGAAAACACTGACAGAATCCATGGATGGCAGGCTTTTGAGTGTCCTTGCAAAGAAAGGTGGCTATATTGGTCGCTGATTTGTTTTGTTTTTGAATGTCAGAAATGTATATTTGTGAATGTGGAGATGTTATATTGGTTTCACTGGTAAAAATAAATAATGAAATGGGTATATATTTGTTTTTTGTTAAGTTGCCTAATAATTATGCACAGTAATAGTCACCTGCACACACAGATATCCCCCTAAAATAGCTAAAACTAAAAACAAACTAAAAACTACTTCCAAAAACATTCAGCTTTGATATTAATGTGTTTTTTGGGTTCATTGAGAACATGGTTGTTGTTCAATAATAAAATTATTCCTCAAAAATACAACTTGCCTAATAATTCTGCACTCCCTGTATGAGAGTAAGAAAGAAAAGTATATCTTTGTGTCCACCTTTCTCTGTTAATGCCCTACCTGGCCCCCTGGCAAAAGCTTTGCTAGATCCGCCCCTGCACAGTTACCAGCTGTCAGCTACACAAAAAAAGGAGCTTGGTGTTTATTTCTCTCAGAAACAGTTCATAACTTCCCTTCAACTCATTCATGTCACCTAAAAAAAAGGTAAACCTGTTTCTCCATCACCAGTTCAGCTCTGATGATTCAGTAAGGTCATCTCCTGGTTTCGACCAGCCGCTTCTACAGCTGTGGCTCCAGCAAACATCAGCTGATACTAGAAATTAAAATCAAATGAATTCTAACAACAGCTGATCAAGCTTAAACGTGCTGCTGTTGTTTAGCGCCATAAACAAACAAGAGAGAAAAGCCGATCATTGATCAGTTTCATGACTGAAGTTTGAACAGGCGAGAGAATGACAGGGGAGGCTGTCATAAAGTTCAACATCAGTAACTTAGCGCGCACACAGCTGTATAGAAACTCCATCGTGCTAGCTACCACGCAGTACTAGTTATTATAACTGATTGTAAAAAGTCAGCACAACGAAAATAAACTACACCTAAACTCGGTTTATATCTGACCCAAATAGAGTGCAGGTCATAACTTCTTACCTGAAATTCAGTTCACCTCACGCTCCGACCGGCAGCCGCCTGCTTCTCCTGCCTTCGGTTTCCCTGATCCACGATCTACCACCGGTCGATCGGCGGTCGCCTCGCCGCCTCGTTCCCCGCATGTTCTTTCTGACACACACCGGTGGATAGCTGCCCTCGGTTGTAGCTCCGCGTCAGCGACTACCAAACAACTCAGTTATTTTTTCCACATCGACCAGCATCTGGACAATCCACCGCCTTTCACTGTTTGTACCGTTACTAAAAAAAAACCCTCATCGGCTCATAAAAACGAAAAATAAGTCCAGCTATGACCCTGAGTCAAAAAGACAGCCAGCTCGGGTTAGCTAGCTACCTGTCTAGCTCTTTGCAGGCACCGAAAACATCAGAGCTAATATGGGATGTCTTGGTAACACGAGCAGATATTTGAAGTTTACATCTGGCCAATCCACCACCTTTCACTGTTTATACCGTTACTAAAATGAATAAATAAATAAATCATCGGTCCATATAAACGAAAAATAAGTCCAGCTAAAACACATACTGTCGGCGAGCGACCGGGTGCTGACACGAGTTTCACACGCCTCAATATAAGCCAAGCCTGGGTGCTTTTTCACGAAGGGTCGCTAGCGGTGCTAGCTAACTATGCTAGCGGCGCTAGCTAGCTAGCCGGCTATCAGCAACACATAAGAGAACTGCTGCTAAATAAACTACACCTAAACTCGGTTTATATCTGACCCAAATAGAGTGCAGGTCATAACTTCTTACCTGAAATTCAGTTCACCTCACGCTCCTGCCTTCGCTTTCCCTGATCCACGATTGACCTCCGCGTTAGCAAACACCGGTGGATCGGCGGTCGCGGCATGTCCTTTCTGTCATACACCGGTGGATAGCTGCCCACTGTTGTAGCTCCGCGTTATAGCACCACCAAACAACTCAGTTATTTTTTCCACATCCAGCTGTAACTCCGATTCTGTGCGAGCATTTGCGAGAGACCGGGGAGGTGAAACGACAGAGAGAGTCCCCTCGCTATCCATTTGCAGCCAAGTGCGGCAGCTAGCTAGGTAGCCGGCTAGCTGTCAGGCAGGACCAACGTCGTCAGAGCACTGTCGCTAAATATGGGATGTCTTGATAAAACAAGCAGATATTTGAAGTTTACACACCTACATTCTCGCCTGAAAATATCTTAAAAGTTTATTTTGTGACCTAGAAACACGAATAAAAGACATATAAAACGAAGTGGTGGCCGCCATTGTTTAACTCGGCAGAGGTGTGCTATGAATTGTGGGATATGGAGTTTTCCACCAAGCATAGAAGCCATTGTGTTTACCGTAACTATTCAATGGTTCGCGCAACCTTAAAACCTCCAATGGTTCCTGAAAGCAGCGAGGCTGTGCGCGCCATTGATATTGTCATCATTACGGTATCCAAATAAGGGTCGACAGGCTGTACCACTCCCGGCATACCACTAGAGAGAGCCAACACACCACAAATGAAGTTTGAAATTTGTTTCAATGGGACCAAAAGATGGCGCCAACACACCACAAATGAAGTCTGTTTATTTGGCGCCAAAAGATGAATTGGCCTAAATTTGCACTAAAATATTAATATTTAAAAAACTATAAAAGTCATAAACACCAAAAGTCATGACATAATAGTCCAGCTCCAGCCGCACAAAATGATCTAACATATGTAACCCTAATGTCAAAACTGTTCGGCAGAGGAGCGCGGGAAAATTTTCACTAAAATATTAATATTTAAAAAACTATAAAATTCATAAACACCAAAAGTTATAGCACACCATTCCAGATCCGGCCGCACAAAATGAGGTAACATATATGAAGCTTTTCTCAAAACTGCGGGGCGTGATACGTGCCGAAATTTAGGCGGAAGATGGAGAATAATAATAACTAGAAAAATTTGCATTTCCTGCGAAAATGCAGTGTGGATGCTGTAAAGCTGAAGCTGTCAGCTGAAACTAGCTGAAAAAGCTGAAAAGTTGCAGAAATTGTAAAACCTTTGCAAAAAATTGTAATAACTTTGCAGAAGCATAAGAACTTAGCAAAAATGTAATTACTTAGCAGAACTGCAATAACATAAAGAAAACATAATACTTGGCAGAAATACAATAACATAGCAGAACTTAGCAGCAGAAATTAGAATAAATATTGTAAATTAGCAGAAACAAGATAACTTTTCAGAAATACAGGATTTTAGCAAACATGGTACAAGATTACATAGATACTTTATTTAAACAAAAATACCTAAACATTGCACAAATACTGTGATTTAGGACAAATACTACAACATAGCAGAAATGCTGTAATTCAGCAAATATATTATGCTATGGCACAAATAGAAAGAATATGCTCAAATACTATGATTTTGCTCAAATAATATGATTAAGCAATAATACTAAGATTTAGCAGAAATACTGTATTTAGCACAAACACCGAAAAGTAGCAGAAATACTGTAATTTAGCATAATAGTAATATCTTGCACAATTACAAATATGGACATGGTAAATGGCCTGTATTTATATAGCGCTTTTATGGTCCCTAAGGACCCCAAAGCTCTTTACATATCCAGTCATTCACCCATTCACACACTGGTGATGGCAAGCTACGTTGTAGCCACAGCCACCCTGGGGCGCACTGACAGAGGCGAGGCTGCTGGACACTGGCGCCACCGGGCCCTCTGACCACCACCAGTAGACAACGAGTGAAGTGTCTTGCCCAAAGACACAACGACCGAGACTGTCCGAGCCGGGCCTCGAACCGGTAACCTTCCGATTACAAGGCGAACTCCCAACTTTTGAGCCACGATCGCCCCCATATATGGAAACACACATGCACAGAGACACACACAGGATCCAATTCAATCAACCAGTGTAAATATATTGATTTTAAATCACACAATAAGATACACCCATAAAAAGGCGCTCTCTCTCTCTCTCTCTGTCATACAGACACACACACACACACACACACACACACACACACAACAGCAGCAGCAGCAGCAGAAGCAAGTGAACAAACAGGGGCTGTACATACAGTGTTTCCTGTATGTTTCTAGGTGGGTCAAAAAGCCTGGAGCTGCTTAATTTGAATCCACCAATCAGAAAGGCTATGTACTTTTTCCCGCCAAAACAGGTGCACCTGTTTTTACACACGCAGCACAGAGACAGGATTTGTGCAGTCTATTTTTCATAGTGAGGACTCCTCTCAAACAAATGGCTATAATTTCCTTACCAGCTGCGCCACTGGGAAAGACAGTGAGCTCTTGGGAAACGGGGTGATGAGCAGTCAGAATTAGATCGCGGTGAGAGGCAAAGAGCGCCGTTTTTTGGAGTTACAAAACGTCGTGTAACTCCAAAACTAGGTGGACTAGGAGCATAATTCTTGTTCTGGGTGAATCAGCGGACTTTGGTGTACTTTGACTGCGATTTTCATTACTCTTTGTACATCCGTCGCTGAGATATGACGAGAGAAGAAACTGCAGACCTCAGATATGATTGGCTGGCTGGGAAGCTGGCAGAAATATATAGTAATAGTGTGATTAAGCATAAATACTACATTTAGCAGAAATACTGTATTAAGCACAAATCCTATAAAAAGCAGAAATACTATATTAAGCACAAATCCTATAAAAAGCAGAAATACTATATTAAGCAATATAAAAATCCTATAAAAATGGTATAAAAAGCAAAAATACTGTAATATGATTTGGTAGAAAAACTATAATTAATCAGAAACACTATACTGGGTAGAAATACTGTAATCAGCACATATACTGTAACATGACAGAAATTCCTCCACTTAGTAGTAATACTATAACATAACACAAATGTTATGATGAGTTGAGCGGCTGGTACTCTGGTGCAGTCAGCACAATCTGGAGCTGAACACTCTTAAAACTGTAGAGATGACAGTGGACTTCAGGAGACATCCCTCAACTCTGCCCCCCCTCATCATATCAGACAGCCCTGTGTCGACTGTGGAGATCTTCAAGTTGCTGGGTACCACCATCTCCCAGGACCTGAAGTGGGAGACCAACATCAACTCCATCCTCAAAAAGACCCAGCAGAGGATGTACTTCCTGAGACAACTGGGGAAGTACAGTCTTCCACAGGAGCTGCTGATCCAGTTCTACACTGCAGTCATTGAGTCTGTCCTGTGCTCCTCCATCACAGTCTGGTATGGTGCAGCCACTAAACAGGACAGGTGCAGACTGCAGCGGACTGTACGGGCAGCAGAAAGGATCATCGGCGCCCCCCTGCCCTCCATCCAGGATCTGTACCTCTCAAGAACCAGGAAACGGGCAGGGAAAATCATCACAGACCCCTCACACCCTGGACACAGACTTTTTGATCTGCTGCCCTCTGGCAGACGGTACAGAAGCCTGCAGACCAGGACCACCCGACACAGGAACAGTTTCTTTCCCCTCACCATCTCCCTTCTAAACAGTTGAACTGTCACACTGCTCCCACTGCCAGACTGCAACTGCACCTTATGTACATTCTGTAGTATTCATTCCACCTCATTTCATTTCTGTATTTTATGTATATACGTTTAGATTAGTTATTTATAGTTGGTTTACACAGCTTTGTGTATGTATGTGTATGCATGTGTAATGTATATATAGATACGTGTGTGTGTGGGTGCGTGTGTGTGCGCGTGTGTGTGTGTGTGTGTGTGTGTGTGTGTGTGTGTGTGTGTGTGTGTGTGTGAGATTTACATTGCTGTGCTCGAGAGCCACCATCTACCGGAACCAAATTCCTTGTATTTGTATGCACATATACTTGGCCAATAAACATGATTCTGATGAGTTGGCACAAAAACCATGATTTAGCAGAAATACTATGATTGAGCAGAAGTACTAAGATGTAGTAAAAGTACTTTGATTTAAGAGAAATCCAATTATAGAGGAGTAATACTTTAAAATGGGAGAAATATTGATACACACACACACATTCACAGAGCCTAAAGGGAAGAGTATTTGTGCCATGGAGTGTTAAGAAGAATCTGAGGTCCATATTAGAAAAGCTGGTAAAAAGTTTGCAGAATTGTAATAAATGATGAATATGAATTAGTGGTCTGTGATAGTGTATTAATTTGTAGGGCAAAAAACATGTTGTCCAAGGTGGAGTTGAACCCACGACTTTGGGGTTGCAGACCTGTGTCATTACCAGCTGCGCCACTGGGAAAGACAGTGAGTACTTGGGAAACAGGGTGATGAGCAGTCAGAATCAGATCGCGGTGTGAGGCAAAGAGCGCCGTTTTTTGGAGTTACAAAACGTCGTGTAACTCCAAAACTAGGTGGACTAGGAGCATAATTCTTGTACTGGGTGAATCAGCGGACTTTGGTGTACTTTGACTGCGATTTTCATTACTCTTTGTACATCCGTCGCTGAGATATGACGAGAGAAGAAACTGCAGACCTCAGATATGATTGGCTGGCTGGGAAGCTGGCAGAAATATATAGTAATAGTGTGATTAAGCATAAATACTACATTTAGCAGAAATACTGTATTAAGCACAAATCCTATAAAAAGCAGAAATACTATATTAAGCACAAATCCTATAAAAAGCAGAAATACTATATTAAGCAATATAAAAATCCTATAAAAATGGTATAAAAAGCAAAAATACTGTAGTATGATTTGGTAGAAAAACTATAATTAATCAGAAACACTATACTGGGTAGAAATACTATATTTAGCACAAATCTTATAAAATAGCAGAAATAGTATGATTCAGCACAATAGTAATAACTTAAACAGAAAAACTGGAAAAGCAAAATGGACAGCTGAAAAAATGCTGAACATGCTAAGGGTCCTTCAAATGTACTTGTTAAATGAAAAAAAAATTGAGCAAAAAAAGTGCAACAGTCACACAATCAGAAATATGGAAACATATGGAAACACACATGCACAGAGAGACACACACAGGATCAAATTCAGTCAACCAGTCTAAATATATTGAATTTAAATCATACAATAAGATGCTCCCATAAAAACTCTGTCTCGCCCTCTCTTTCTCTCTCTCTGTCACACACACACACACACACACACACAGGGAGAGAGAAGTAAGTTTCTAGCTCAGTCAAGCAGCCTGGCAGCTGCTGAATTTGAATCCACCAATCAGAGAGCCTGTGCACTTTTTCCCGCCAAAACAGGTGCATGCAGCACAGAGAGACACAGGATTTTTGCAGTCTATTTCTCATAATGACGACTCCCCTCAAACAAATGACCATAATTTCCTAACTATAGGGGCTAGAACGGTCATTCTTACACCGTTTTGTTCAGAAGAGATGGGGGAATCTTAAAGTGTTGACAATGTATCATTAAAATATGAATTATTAAAGATATTTGACTTCTAATGCACCATAACTGAGTAGAGGCAAGCGAAAACTGCCTTGGCTTGCCCTCAAACAACGCTTTCTAACTCTAAATCTATTTGGAGTATTGATATCATTCTTTCACCGTAAGAGACAGCAGGCTTTGGTGAACAATCATGGAAATTTTCAGGTCTCTGTGGAAATCCATCAAAAAGATATGACGAGAGAAAAAAGTGCCTCATTTCCAGAGTTTGAAATCTGAAGAAATCTGAGCGAAGGACGAATTTCCTACCCTCAAACAAACCCAATTCATGGCCAAATGGTAATAGATGAGAAAAAAATTCTTGAATTGTGAGCGTCAGGAGTGTCTGAAGATATATTGGCACAAGCCTCATGTCTTAACTTCGCTTCGTTAAGGAGATATGACGATTCGAATATGCCTCTCATTACAGAAATCCAGCGGTGATTTTGAACAAACTCTCCATTGACTTTCTATGGAGAGTTTTCAGACTTTGTGTTGGTCTGAGGAGATTTGCCAAAATTCTATAAATCCCACAACAATGATAGTAACATTTTCTGAAAGCCAGCAAAAATACCTACGTTTTGATGTATAAATTGTGGAAGTGGAGTGAAGATTGAGCAAGTAGCAAGAAGTTGTTCGGACATGAAGAGAAGACTGCAAAACTTTCAGTGGCACACTGAAAGCCAAGTGCATAGCAACCATAACAACGCATGTATTTTGTGAAAAATCACAAAAATGAAACTCAAAACTTAAAGAGGGATAAGATGAAAACGGTAACAGATATGAAAAAGCTGAATCATTCATGAATAGCCCAATAATTTGTGAACATTTTAAAATTTGAATGGTTGTTCTAGGTGAAAGTATGACAAAGTAGATAAGTTTCAAAAACAAGCAAGATTTAGCAGAATTGTGGAAGTTTCCCATTCATTTCAATGGGACAAATTAAAGGAAAAAAACGTAATATTTTAAAAAGTATAACAGTAAAAAATACCAAAAGTCATAGCGCACATTAGCAGAAATAGCAGAATAGTTTAAAATTTGAACGGTAAAAATCGGTTGAAAATTGTGGAAGTAGATAAGTGCCAAAAAAGTACAAAAAGTTGCAACTAGAATAATAATAATAAAGTATAACTAGAAAAATTTGCATTTCCTGCGAAAATGCAGTGTGGATGCTGGAACGCTGAAGCTGTCTGCTGAAACTAGCTGAAAAAGCTGAAAAGTTGCAGAAATTGTAAAAACTTTGCAGAAGCAAAGGAACTTTGCTAAAATGTAGTGACTTAGCAGAACTGCAATATCTTAGAGGAAACATAATACTTGGCAGAAATACAATAGCATAGCAGAACTTAGCAGAAATATTGTAACTTACCAGAAACACGATAACTTCTCAAAAATACAAGAATTTAGGAGAAATAGTATAAGATAACAGAAAGAATATATTTAGCCAAACATTCTTAAACATTACAGAAATACTATGATTTAGAAAAACAGTACAACATTGCAGAAATGCTGCGATTTACCAGAGATAATGTAATTTACTATTAATATTGAAATTTAAAAAAAAAATACTATGTTTTAGCACAAATATTGTAATTTGACAGAAATACTATCAATCTGCAGAAATACTATGTTTCAGCAGAAATACTCTGGTTTAGCACAAATATTATAACAAAGCAGTAATACAATTATATAGCAGAAATGCTATATTTAGAAAGAAAAATGTAATATAGCAGAAATACTATGATTTAGCAGAAATACTATAATCAGCACATATACTGTAACATGACAGAAATTCCTCCACTTAGTAGTAATACTGTAACATAAAACAAATGTTATGATTTGGCACAAAAACCATAATTTGGCAAAATACTATGATTTAGCAGAAATACTATGATTGAGCAGAAGTACTAAGATGTAGTAAAAGTACTTTGATTTAACAGAAATAGAATTATGGAGGAGTAATACTTTAAAATGGGAGAAATATTGATACACACACACATACACAGAGCCTAAAGGGAACAGTATTTGTGCCATGGAGTGTTAACAAGAATCTGAGGTCCATATTAGAAAAGCTGCTAAAATCATAAAAGTTTGCAGAATTGTAATAAATGATGAATATGAATTAGTGGTCTGTGATAGTGTATTAATTTGTAGGGAAAAAAAACATGTTGCCCAAGGTGTAATTGAACCCACGACCTTTGGGTTGCAGACCTGTGTCATTACAAACTGCGCCACTGGGAAAGAGAGCGAACGCCTGGAAAACAGGGTGATGAGCAGTCAGAATCAGATTGCGGTGAGATGCGAAAAACGCTGTTTTTTGGAGTTACAAAACGTCGTGTAACTCAAAAACTAGGTGGACTAGAAGCATAATTCTTGTACTGGGTGAATCAGCGTACTTTCGTGTACTTTGACTGTGATTTGCATTGCTCTTTGTACATCTGTCGCTGAGATATGACGAGAGAAGAAAGGGCAGACCTCAGATATGATTGGCTGGCTGGGAAGCCGTGCAGGCCCTGATATGTAAATTTTATATGTATCAGTCCTCACAGAGGATTAGCCGCCTGGGGACCTGGCAGAAATATATACAAATAGTATGATTAAGCATAAATACTACATTTAGTAGAAACACTATGTTTTAGCACAAATACTATAAAATGGCAGAAATACTATAATTAAGCAGAAATACTATATTTGGCAGAAACACTATATTTAGTACAAATCTTATGAAATAGCAGAAATAGTATGATTTAGCAGAAATGCTGTATTTGGCACAAATCTCACAAAATAGCAGAAATAGTATGATTTAGCAGAAATGCTGTATTTAGCACAAATACTGAAAAGCAGCAGAAATGCTATGACTTAGCACAACAGTAATAACTTATAGAAAAATTGGAAAAGCAAAATGGACAGCTGGAAAAATCCTGAACATGCTAAGGGTCCCTCAAATCTAATTGTTAATTGAAAAAAAAAACCGGAAAAAAAAGTATAACAGTCACACAATCAAAAATATGGGCACATATGGAAACACACATGCACAGAGAGACACACACAGGACCAAATTCAGTCAACCAGTCTAAATATATTGAATTTAAGAGATATAATAAGATGCTCCCATCAAAAGGCTCTCTCTCGCTCTCTCTCTCACACACAAACACACACACACACACACAGAGCGTAAAGGGAACAGTATTTGTGCCATGGAGTGTTAACAAGAATCTGAGGTCCATATTACAAAAGCTGCTAAAATCATAAAAGGTTGCAGAATTGTAATAAATGATCAATATGAATTAGTGGTCTGTGATAGTGTATTAATTTGTAGGGAAAAAACACATGTTGCCCAAGGTGTAATTGAATCCACGACCTTTGGGTTGCAGACCTGTGTCATTACCAACTGCGCCACAGGGAAAGAGAGCGACTGCCTGGAAAACAGGGTGATGAGCAGTCAGAATCAGATTGCGGTGAGAGGCGAAAAACGCCGTTTTTTGCAGTTACAAAACGTCGTGTAACTCAAAAACTAGGTGGACTAGAAGCATAATTCTTGTACTGGGTGAATCAGCGGACTTTGGTGTACTTTGACTGTGATTTGCATTGCTCTTTGTACATCTGTCGCTGAGATATGACGAGAGAAGAAAGGGCAGACCTCAGATATGATTGGCTGGCTGGGAAGCCGTGCAGGCCCTGATGTGTAAATTTTATATGTATCAGTCCTCACAGAGGATTAGCCGCCTGGGGACCTGGCAGAAATATATACAAATAGTATGATTAAGCATAAATACTACATTTTTTAGAAAAACTATATTAAGCACAAATCCTATAAAAAGCAGAAATACTATATTAAGCAATATAAATATCCCCTAAAAATCCTATAAAAAGCAGTAAAACTGTACTATGATTTGGTAGAAAAACCCTAATTAATCAAAAATACTATATTTGGCAGAAATAGCAGAAACACTATATTTAGCACAAATCTTATGAAATAGCAGACATAGTATGATTTTGCAGAAATGCTGTATTTAGCACAAATCTCATAAAATAGCAGACATAGTATGATTTTGCAGAAATGCTGTATTTAGCACAAATGCTGAAAAGCAGCAGAAATGCTATGACTCAACACAATAGTAATAACTTAAATAGAAAAATTGGAAAAGCAAAATGGAGAGCTGAAAAATCCTGAACATGCTAAGGGTCCTTCAAATGTAATTGTTAAATGAAAAAAATCAGCAAAAAAAGTATAACAGTGACACAATCACAAATATGGACACATATGGAAACACACATGCACAGAGAGACACACACAGGATCAAATTCAGTCAACCAGTCTAAATATATTGAATTTAAATCATACAATAAGATGCTCCCATAAAAACTCTCTCTCGCCCTCTTTCTCTCTCTCTCTGTCACACACAGACACACACACAGACACACACACACACACACACACACACAGGGAGAGAAAATCAAGTATCTAGGTCAGTCAAGCAGCCTGGGAGCTGCTAAATTTGAATCCACCAATCAGAGAGGCTGTGTACTTTTTCCCGCCAAAACAGGTGCACCTGTTTTTACACACACGCAGCACAGACAAAGGATTTGTGCTGTCTATTTTTCATAGTCAGGATTCCCCTCAAACAAATGGCTATAATTTCCTAACCGTAGGGGCTAGAACAGTCATTCTTACACCGTTTTGTTCAGAAGAGATGGGGGAATCTTACAGTGTGGACAATTATCATTAAAATCTGAATTATTGAAGATATTTGACTTCTAATGCACCATAACTGAGTAGAGGCAAAGCGAAAACTGCCTTGACTTGCCCTCAAACAACGCTTTCTAACTCTAAATCTATTTGGAGTATAGATATCATTCTTTCACCGTAAGTGACAGCAGGCTTTGGTGAACAGTCATGGAAATTTTCAGGTCTCTGTGGAAATCTATCAAAAAGATATGACGAGAGAAAAAAGTGCCTCATTTCTAGAGTTTGAAATCTGAAGAAATCTGAGCGAGGAACAAATTTCCTACCCTCAAACAAACCCAATTCATGGCGAAATGGTAATAGATGAGAAAAAAATTCTTGAATTGTGAGCGTCAGGAGTGTCTGAAGATATATTGGCACAAGCCTCATGTCTTAACTTCGCTTCGTTCGGGAGATATGACGATTCGAAAATGCCTCTCATTACAGAAATCAAGCGGTGATTTTAAACGAACTCTCCATTGACTTTCTATGGGGATTTTTGGGACTTTGTGTTGCTCTGAGGAGATTTGCCAAAATTCTATAAATCCCACAACAATGATAGTGACATTTTCTGAAAGCCAGCAAAAATACCTACGTTTGATGTATAATTTGTGTGGGTTGAGTGAAAATTGAGCGAGTAGCAAGAAGTTGTTCGGATATGAAGAGAAGATTGAAAAAGGAAGAGTGGCTCACTTAGAACCAACTGCATAGCAACCATAACAACGCATGTATTTTCTGAAAAATCAGAAAAATGACTCTCAGAACTTAAAGAGGGATAAGATGAAAATGGTAACAGATATGAAAAAGCTGAATCAGTCATGAATAGCCCAATAATTTGAGAACATTTTAAAGTTTGAATGGTTGTTCTAGGTGAAAGTAGGACAAAGTAGTTAAGTTTCAAAAACAAGCAAGTTTTAGCAGAATTGTGGAAGTTTTCCATTCATTTCAATGGGACAAAAAAAAGCATAAAAAGCTTAATATTTTAAAAAGTATAAGAGCAAAAAATACCAAAAGTCATAGCGATCATTAGCAGAAATAGCAGAATAGTTTAAAATTTGAACGGTGAAAATCGGCTGAAAATTGTGGAAGTAGAAAAGTGCCAAAAAAAGTGCAAAAAGTGGCAACTAGAATAATAATAATAACTAGAAAAATTTGCATTTCCTGCGAAAATGCAGTGTGGATGCTGGAAGCTGAAGCTGTCAGCTGAAACTAGCTGAAAAGCTGAAAA